>NC_086452.1:409103796-409246296 GCF_028390025.1 Pseudophryne corroboree
CACTAAAATAACACCTCCTAGATCTGAATGAATGAAATATTCTTATTAAATACTTTGTTCTTTACATAGTTGAATGTGCTGACAACAAAATCACACAAAAATTATCAATGAAAATCAAATTTATAAACCCATGGAGGCCTGGATTTGGAGTCACACTCAAAATTAAAGTGGACAAACACACTACAGGCTGTTCGCAGCCCCTTAGCTCCGGATTCTGGGCTTTTTGTTCGCAGCCTCTGTGAAACTGGGGCGAGATCGGACCGCGAGAGGGAAGTGCAGCTGCTGTTGTGATGTTTTTATGCTGTTACAACAGCAACTTGACCCCCCCTCTTGGCTAAGTGAATTGACCCCTTAGTTTGTGAAAATGCTGCTCTGATTTCTTGAGTGTGCCCCAGATTCAATGTATACTACAATATCCACTTGTTACATTTCCAAGTTGTTGTACATGAAAGAGAATGTTTATAAGCAAAATAATAATTATATTTCCCAACTTTTAAAAAAAGAGCAAAATCAGAACAAAATAAACCACTAAAATAGGCCCATGCCCCACATTCCTAGTTCCGGTACCTCTCTGGGAGGTGCCGGAACTAGGCAGGCACAGGTCGCGGTGCAGGTGTTGCGGTGAGGAGTATGCAATGTAGATCCCACAATTCTTTTGGGATCCAAAATCTGGGAGTGATGTTTTTTTTCAACTGCCTCCATAAAATATCTGTTAATTACAGGTAAAATTATAATTGTTCTCATATGGGTGAGGCTGGGAAGTTTGATAAATGGTATTGAGATAGGAAAAGCTGCATTTTTTTTAAAGTTATTAAACTAGTTTTGTTAGTTGCACTCGCAGTCACCCATTTTGTATGATGTGTTGCAAACTACAGTAGGCCCCCTTGTGGCAACACAAGGCAGCAGCTTATACAGTTCACTGTGACAGGTGCTTTATAACTGTAAAATACCCGGCGATCAGCTACTCCCCATCGTAGGGAGCAATCAACTATCGGTAAATATATGAAGTTCTGAGACAATATGGGACTGCCCGCTGTGAGGACTATGGGAAACTGGTGCTTTTGAATGAATTGTGAGCCCAGAACTGACAACATGACATACTGATGCCTTACACTGCGAAAGGGAAACAGCTTTCAGTTGTCAAAATATTATCACTCAACAGCACTAACGTTACATCTGCAGAGATGTTTTTCTGGTGTGATATCAACTTTGCACCATAAATGAGAGAGGTACGAGGTGCAGTCGTCAAGTACCAACCAATCAGCTTCTGTCATTTTACTGGCTGTGTTTGAAAAATGACAGTAGGAGCTGATTGGTTGGTACTTTAAATCTCCCACTAAGTAACACAACCACAGTGTTGGGTAGATAAATTCCCAAGGCAGTAACTATGTAAATGATTACCTTTTAATATTTTTTTTTCTTTTGCAAATTTTGTTTCTATATATCATCAGTTCACATTTATTTATTTTTTATTTTCCCTTTTTAATAAAAACAAAGCACAAATATTAACAAAGGGCCATAATTAATGATGTATGAGGGAGGTCTTACCCTTCCGAGTTCTTTATCCTCCAAAGCCAACACTCCGGTGCTCTCGGTAAACAGTTTGACCTTAACAGCGGGCAGTGCATGCGTTGTACTGAAGTCCCCTTGCGTCCCCCAACTGTAAGGAAAGTAAAATAAGTAGCAGTCAGTACGGAACTGTACGCTAAGGAGGTCAGGGTTAAATAAAAAGTGACAAAGTAACACAGAAATGTGCTACAACTCTGTGACAAGAAACGTGTTAATTGTCTCTCTAGTTTTTGTGAGACAGATGTCTGGGATGGGAGTTCACTGCTAAGATATCTTAGGTGCAAGATACTGCAGATCAGCAGTGACGGAACTTGGGCGTTTGTGTAACCAATATTTGTAACTCAATTTTGGGCATTCAGAGTTGTAATTACGGTAAAGCAAATGATCTACAGTGTGATATAACAATCACAATATAGCTTTGTGTTAGGTAATGCCAGGTGAGACATTTAAAATTGGACACACATACCCCCGTTACCTATAAAAAGTGTTGGGATTGGGAGTGTGGGGGACGGGGCGATGGAGATTCGCCCAAAGAACCGTAAGTGCATTTCAAAGCAAATTTCGGCCAAAATTGCACCTGCAAAGTGCAAATGTGGTTTTTGGAAAGGGGGGCGGGGGCACATAAATTGCAGTAACGTAAACCCTAGTGCACGCTGATAGGTGATCATGACAGATACAGTCTGTATCTCATTGGTCAAATGCGTCTAAGACACACCCAATAATGCGAATGAGGTAAAACTACTATGTCCTTGATCTGAAAGTAAGATTACAGTGTACAGTACGTTCATTTACATTTTTTTTTTCCAAGTGTTTTTACTACTCGTATGTACAAAAAATTGGCGCTCTACAGTACACACACTATATCCAATTGGATTCAGACAGCTGCTCACCAGTTGTGGGCGGGCTGCCCCAACACTGGATCAAAATGGATGTGAAAAAAAGAAAAAATGGGAGCGCTGGATGAATCTAATATATATTTTTTATTAAAATATAGTTATATCAACCACATAAAAATACAGTACATAAACTGGCCTAAAAATGATAAACAATTAATGATGTATAAATATATACAAGACTGCCATATCTCCTGAACCAATATGAATAAGAAAACCTTTAATAAACCTTAATTAAGGGCTGCATTGGTGCTTCATGAAAATCAGCCGTGCGTCCACGAGCTGAAATATTTATAGGAAGGAGACTAATGAAAAGTGCCTCTGTTATAAATCACTGTTAAAATGTACACTCTCTTCTCCTTGTACACAAAAGAACCTCATTGGCAAAGAGTATCCCAGTATTGAAATTGCGGACACCCGCGCTGTATTATTATGTGACAAATAGACGGTGATGGTCAAATTCACTTGTAGTATATCACCTGATGTGAGAGCCTCTCTGTCAAAGGCGCTGTACTGAGCCGGGTTTGCAGCGGCTCTGTGCAGTGAAAGTACAGCTGGTCACGTCGCCAGTGAACCATCCAGACGAACGCGGTTGTTTTCTCCGCTAAAGGGTACTGTACCAATTTGAATGTGCAGCAGTGCAGAAAAATTGGAGCAGCAGATTCCCCAGCCGCAGGTGAAAAGTCCGTTTTAATAGCGGCTACGGTCCACTCGATATATACGGCTCACGGAGTGTCAGGAGAATGCAGCAGTCAGATGAAGTCCTTCAATGGAGTACCTTAACACGTTTCTCGGCCTACAACGCTGGCCGTTTCATCAGAAGGAAATGAAATGATTTATTTCCTTCTGATGAAACGGCCAGCGTTGTAGGCCGAGAAACGCGTTAAGGTACTCCATTGAAGGACTTCATCTGACTGCTGCATTCTCCTGACACTCCGTGAGCCGTATATATCGAGTGGACCGTAGCCGCAATTAAAACGGACTTTTCAACAGCGGCTGGGGAATCTGCTGCTCCAATTTTTCTGCACTGCTGCACATTCAAATTGGTACAGTACCCTTTAGCGGAGAAAACAACCGCGTTCGTCTGGATGGTTCACTGGCGACGTGACCAGCTGTACTTTCACTGCACAGAGCCGCTGCAAACCCGGCTCAGTACAGCGCCTTTGACGGAGAGGCTCTCACATCAGGTGATATACTACAAGTGAATTTGACCATCACCGTCTATTTGTCACATAATAATACAGCGCGGGTGTCCGCAATTTCAATACTGGGATACTCTTTGCCAATGAGGTTCTTTTGTGTACAAGGAGAAGAGAGTGTACACTTTAACAGTGATTTATAACAGAGGCACTTTTCATCAGTCTCCTTCCTATAAATATTTCAGCTCGTGGACGCACGGCTGATTTTCATGAAGCACCAGTGCAGCCCTTTATTAAGGTTTATTAAAGGTTTTCTTATTCATATTGGTTCAGGAGATATGGCAGTCTTGTATATATTTATACATCATTAATTGTTTATCATTTTAGGCCAGTTTATGTACTGTATTTTTATGTGGTTGATATAACTATATTTTAATAAAAAATATATATTAGATTCATCCAGCGCTCCCATTTTTTCTTTTTTTCACATCCGTTTTTACTACTCAGCTTGGGACAAATTTTATATCTGCGTCTTGTTCGTGTTTCATTTCACAGGCACAGACTGACTTGGGTACTTCTTATTTACACTTTCCTGCCATATGCTGAAATGTGTATGGGTTTTATACTGTGTTTTGGAGCATTTCTGTACTGATAGTGAAGCGACACAACCTGTAGACTGCTCCTCCTATCTGAATGGGCAGAGAGACGCATTGGCTACCTATGCAGAGTTGGTCCCATGCTGAACAGGTCACAGAATAAAAACAGCAATCTCATAACGCACACAATGGCTGCCTCCATTGTCTCTCGGTGACCAACTTTTTAATTGCTGAAGTCTTTGAAATATATATTCTAGTTTGTATATTGCTGAGATAAATTACACTGTAACTAGGGGTCTATTCATGAAGCAGTGTGGAGAAGTGAGCCAGTGGAGAAATTGCCCATGGCAACCAATCAGCATTAAAGTAACATTTATAATTTGCATACTGTACAATTGTACGAAGCAGCTGATTGGTTGCCATGGGCAACTTCACCATAGGCTCACTTCTCCAGACTTTTCACTGCTTCATGAATAGACACCTAACTGTTTGTGACCAGAGAGCCCTCTCCAGTGCTCAACAGAGACTGGTGGAATCAAACATTTGACATGCCTAAATATGGGGCCTATTTATCAAGCCTTGGAGAGTGAAAAATAGCACGGTGATAAAGTACCAGCTAATCAGCTCCAAACTGCCATGTCACAGACTGTGTTTAAAAAATTAGTTAGGAACTGATTAGTTGGTACCCACATCAAAGTGTAAGATAACACAGGGTGTTATCTTATACTTTGATGTGGGTCCTCCCACAGGATCTTCACCCTTTGCTCATTATAGCAGTGGGTCTTGTCTTACGCTGGGAGATCTGAAGGCTACATTGGTAATGCTGTTAACAGTACTGTACATTGGCCCTCATTCCGAGTCGTTCGCTCGATAATTTTCATCGCATCGCAGTGAAATTCCGCTTAGTACGCATGCGCAATATTCGCACTGCGACTGCGCCAAGTAATTTTACAATGAAGATAGTATTTTTACTCACGGCTTTTTCTTCGCTCCGGCGAACGTAGTGTGATTGACAGGAAATGGGTGTTACTGGGCGGAAACACAGCGTTTTCGGGGCGTGTGGATAAAAACGCTACCGTTTCCGGAAAAAACGCAGGAGTGGCCGGAGAAACGGGGGAGTGTCTGGGCGAACGCTAGGTGTGTTTATGACGTCAAACCAGGAACGACAAGCACTGAACTGATCGCAGATGCCGAGTAAGTCTGAAGCTACTCTGAAACTGCTAAGTAGTTTGAAATCGCAATATTGCGAATACATCGGTCGCAATTTTAAGAAGCTAAGATACACTCCCAGTAGGCGTAGGCTTAGCGTGAGCAACTCTGCTAAATTCGCCTTGCGAGCGATCAACTCGGAATGAGGGCCATTGTAACATTCGTTGAGACCTTGCAATCTCTCCACAGTGCTACATGGGAAGAGAGACTGCTGCTGAGACAAGTAAGAAGTTGTGTGTGTGTGGGGGGGGGGGGGGGGGGGGTTTCATAAAAACAAACCAAGCACCCAAGTTCATCCATGATCCTGTTCTACCAAGCTACTGAACCCTAGAGGAGTGGGTGGGGCCCTCAGGCTGGGGGGCCCTGTAAACCAGTGGGCCAGTTCGGCTCTGCTCCTGTCTCTGATTCAACCAATATGAATATAGGCATTTGCTCTGAAAGACACTTGTCAGTTCCAAAACTGCATTGCGCTGATATCCTGAATGCAATTGAGTGGCTGGTATGACTTAAATGGCGACAGACCCATTAGATGGACCGCCATAACTTTGCTGAGTGAACTGTGTTGGAGTGTGACGTTGGAAGATGCAAATACAATCTACACCTGCTGTATCTGGATTATATGTACTTTACAAAGTGGTGCCCCATGCTTTGCTGTTCACCTGTAACAGGTGATGAAGACTTAGCTAGAGATGGCCGGAGATAGGTGCCATGATGAAATATCCATTCACCAGGCAATCAGTGGGTTACATAGAAATAAGCAAATAAATCTGTAGAAGTGTAAAGTTCCCTGTTTTAGCGAAAATATTATATTTAACCATAAAAAGCTTCTGCAGCTATGTCCTCCTCCTTTATGCCACTGTCTGGCGCAAGGAGCGGTATAACTGGCATATATGTAACTGAGCCTCATTTCATGGTGAGAGAAGGAAGACTGGATACACTGGATTGCACTCTGCGTTAGAATGTGGCCCTCTGGAAAGACACAAAGTCTGATCAGCTGGATAGAGCTCAACAGCTGGTGCCTGCTAGCAATCCCATTTCATCAACAGTAGATCAGTGCACACAGTCGTATTTTTCCCGGCATGGCAGCTGTGAACTTTATAACAAATGAGGACACCCCAAGGGTGTAGGTAACAGCACATTTGTGTCTTTCTGTGCAAAATAAATGCTCAAATTTGTTTCAACCATCAAAGCTGGAAAGGGAAAGAAAGTGACCCCACTGTGTACTAGGTCAGGACATGGTGATGTACTGCTGACAAGTCTATTAAACCTTCAAGGACCAATAGTGCTACATAAAAAAAAATAAACAAGTTCCATCGTGTAACATATCTTCCAGTAACAGAACTACTGTATGTAGAGAAAAGTTTCAGGTGCTTATAAAAATGAAATATCATTTAGTGGGCTCTGATTGGCTTTTGGAATGTAGAATAAGAAAAGTGACCGTAGCACCATAATCAATAACTAGTCTAATGGTTTCTTCTGGATTTTGTCTTCTGTAAAGTGAGAGAGCTTGTCATCTAAGGCCAACCTCGTGATTGTCTACTACAGTCCCAAACCATTAGCTGTGTGCTGCAAACGTTCTCCATATGCGTATAGGATATATTCAAATCATTGGGGCATGGACTCGACAAGACGTCAAAAGACCAGACACACAGCAGTGCCGACACTTGCCGACTCCGAAGTGTTAAAACTGAGTTGGTGGTACAGTGGCTTACTCCTTTCCATCACATCCCACAGTTGATTTGATTTGGCTCATTAAGGTGTCTATTTACCAAGCCTTAGATGGAGATAAAGTGGACGGAGATAAAGTACCAGCCAACCAGCTCCTGTCATTTTTCAAACACAGCCTGTGACATGACAGTTAGGAGCTGATTGGCTGGTACTTTATCTCCATCCAAGGCTTAGTAAATAGAACCCTAGGTTATGAGTGCAGTCATCATGTCTATAGTTGGAAAGTTGGCAATCATTATGTCAACACCATAATGTCGACAGTTATGTCAACATTGTCAAAATTATGACATGGACCATGTTGACAGAATGTCAACATGGCAAATGCCGACATCCTCAGACTTCCAACAGTTGGGATTAGGCTACAGGAGGGGAGGGTTAGGCTGGGGATGCGGAGGGTTGTGGTTATGCAGTGGGAGGGGAGGCTATGATTAGACATGGAGGGGGGGGGGGGGTGAGGCAGGGCGCAAGGATCATGGATTAGCATTACTCACTGGTGAAACTGCCACAGGATCTCTTAGTGCCGGAGGAAAATGCTATAATGGGTATATGTGACAGGGAAAACACAGAATACAACTACAACTCATTAACTAAAACGGCCATTATAGTGTATAGTGCTATATTTCCTCTTTTGCACTAAAATCACCTTCCCCTCCTCGTTTTCCACTGTTAGGTGCCTAACAGTGCTTTTTGGCGGGAACATGAGGAGAAAATGGAGCTGTAACAAGTTGTGAGGGCTAAGCCCCGCTCCCTCTCTGCGCGCTTCAGCCCCTCCAATATTATACATATTTATACTGGCGGGGGTCCCTATACAGTGCCTATGCACTGTGTACATCTTTTGCCAGTTGCAGGAAAGAGGTATATTGCTGCCCAGGGCGCCCCCCCTGCGCCCTGCATCCTTGCAGAACCGTTGGTGTGTGGGAGCAATGGCGCGCAGCGCGACCGCTGCGCTGTACCTCCGACCTGAAGTCTTCTGCCGTCACTGAAGTCTTCTTTTTCTTCCAATACTCACCCAGCTTCTGTCTTCTGGCTTCTGTGAGGGGGGTGGACAGCGCGGCTCCGGGAACAAGCAGCTAGGCGCACCAAGTGATCGAACCCTCTGGAGCTAATGGTGTCCAGTAGCCTAAGAAGCAGAGCCCTTAACTCAGCAGAAGTAGGTCTGACTTCTCTCCCCTCGAAGCAGAGAGCCTATAGCCAGCAGGTCTCTCTGAAAATACAAAACCTAGCATAAAGTCTTTCCAGAGAAACTCAGTAGAGCTCCCCTAGTGTGTGACCGTTCTCTCCTGGGCACAGAATCTAACTGAGGTCTGGAGGAGGGGCACAGAGGGAGGAGCCAGTTCACACCCATTCAAAGTCTTATAGTGTGCCCATGTCTCCTGCGGATCCCGTCTATACCCCATGGTCCTTACGGAGTCCCCAGCATACTCTAGGACGTATGAGAAATGCTATTTCATCGCTGCAGGATCAGTTGGAACTTCCCAACAACTGACTGCCGGAGCCGCCAAAGAAGGTTAGACACTGCTGGACCATCAGGAACGCTATGTCAACATTTTATCAATGTATAGTCTTATCACAAGTACATGTAAGGGAGGGGTTAATCTAGACTACAAAAAAACTAAATAGAATTTCCCCAACACAGTGCAAACAGACCAGTAAGGAATTGTACACTTCTACATGATAATAGTAATGCAGAGATCTCAGTTACATGCATTAGCAAACATATGGTAAGCCACCAGCCAGGCCAAGCACTACAAGGATCAGCATATCCTTCAACTACTCATCCTATCCATGCCTCTCAGAACAATGATACAGAAAATGGTACAGTAGTTATAGACCCATCACAGGGGCGTGTAGAGGGGGGTTAATGTAGAATTCCCTAGCACACTGCAAAACAGGCCAGTAACCAGCTGCTCAAGACGCACTCAGTGATTTGGGATTATTAATATTTTACTTTTATTCACATTAGTTTAATAAAATCCATAAAGTTCTCTTTCTCTGTTTTTTGTGCCTTTCTCGCTTGTTCTGCATCGACTAATTGCAACTATAAAGACTTTCTTGTTTAAAGATAGTTGGAGTCCTTGATTTTATGGTATGGATGGTCCCCCAAGGACATGCACACCTCCATACAAGACACTATTCTAGCCATACGAGATGGTTATCTTCTGTACAAACACCAAATAGCTAGATGACACCCTGCAATGCCACAGCCACCACATAAACATGCGTATGTATGTTAAAATTCACTAGATGCATCCGTTACTGCATGCGATTCAGAATCAGAATCACTATGCATATATAGATGTGTCGTCATACACCTAGCTCCTATACGCCATACGGCGCACGGGCGCAAGACACCCTGTCCGACCGAGTTACTCCCGGAGGTGTAGTGTGCCATCTTTTTTTTTTTACAATTTGCCTCTTTCTTTTTTTTTTGCATGACAGACACACCGAAACACCATTAATAGTGAACTACAGACACTGGGCTGCAACATTAACTGGACTGGAATTAGTTTTAAACACATACATTGCTGCAGATGATGCACAATGGAACCTTGCATGAAAAAAATGTGCAGCCGCTGCAACTGGTCTTCTTACAGATTCAGACTTGTTTGAACATAGAAACACAGAATGTGATGGCAGATAAGAACCACTTGACCCATCTAGTCTGCCCCTTTTATCCTTTAGGTAATCTCAACCCTTTTTGATCCATAGTTTTTTGTAAGGATATTCATATGTCCATCCCAAGCATGTTTCATTTGCTCTACTATCTTAGCCTCTACCACCTCGGACGGGAGGTTATTCCACTTATCCACTACCCTTTCTGTGAAGCACTCCTTTCAGGTTACTCCAATCCGCCAATGAATCACTTAAACATCTCCCCATTTTTCCAAAGTCAGCCTTCCTAAAATCCAACACCTTTGTTTTTGTGTGGCAGGAGTTGGGCCCTGTCTTTATATCAAACCAAATTGCTTGATGGTTACTGGATCCTAGGTTCTCACCCATATATATGTCTGATATCCTGTCACCATTTGTGAGTATTAAATCTAATATTGCGTCTTTGCGAGTGGGCTTCCTCACAAACTGCTTGAGGGATGCTCCCTGTAAGGAATTTAGAAATCTGCCACTTGTAGTTGAACTTGCAATTTACATCAGATATATTAAAGGGGATGAAGTCAAAATACCGGCTGTCGGGATCCTGGCGCTCAGGAGACTGACGGCGGAATCCTGACAGTCAGTGATATGCCAAACGGCGAAATCCCAACAAACGCACGGGATTCCGACTCGGTTGGTGGGTCCACGCCACCAACCAAGTGGGAATAGAACCTGTGGCGATCAAAGTGAGCCACTGGGCCCAAGGCGTGGCGAGCACAGCTCTGTCCTTCCTAAACAATTGTATCCTGGTATAGCTATCTCCCAGTCATGACTTTCATTGCACCATAACAGCCACAATATCCAAATCACCCCTTGTCAGTATTGCAATTAGCCCTGGAATTGTGCCTCCTAATCTCCTAACATTTGTACACATAGCTTTAAGAATTTTGGTTATGCATCTGTTATTCCTAGCCATGTTCAAGCAGTACATAGAAAAATGACAAGTTTTTAGTTACCTGTTTGGTGTTGTTGTTCAATGTTTGGTCAATTTTTATTTTATTTTATACTGTTCAGAAATCACACTTCGTCCTTTAAAATACAGCTACACCTCACTAAATCTAAAGATATAGGAAGTCTGTTTCAGACAGGCTATACCTGACCACAAATGGCCAAATTATCAAAGGAGGTAATAAGCACTGTTTTAGTAGACACCAAACATCATGCAACAATAAACTATGATTCAGTGAACAACACCCCCACACAGGCAATACCAATTACAAGCAAGTCATTACACCAAAAACTTAAAAAACATACATGAGTTTGCATGAGAGAGTAACATAGTGATCAGAATGGAGATGACTTTTCACAGTTCAAAAACACAGATGATATGTATGAGATGTAGATTTTTACAGCATACGAAATTGATTACATACTTTTGTGGCATTAATGCAGTCCATCTACAGTAGTGTTGATTTGTAGTATGTTCCACTTCGGTTTAACTCTGATATTATGATTATAATAACACTTTTGTAAAGCACTAACAGCCTTAGGCCTAACAGTCTTAAAATTATCTTTAAATACTGAAATGTGGGGGTAATTCAAAGTTGATCGCAGCAGGGATTTTGTTAGCAGTTGGGCAAAACCATGTGCACTGCAGGGGAGGCAGATTTAACATGTGCGGAAAGAGTTAGATTTGGGTGGGTTATTTTATTCTGTGCAGGGTAAATACTGGATGCTTTATTTTTATACTGCAAATTAGATTGCAGATTGAACACACCACACCCACATCTAACTCTCTCTGCACATGTTAAATCTGCCTCCCCTGCAGTGCACATGGTTTTGCCCAACTGCTAACAAAATTCCTGCTGCGATCAACTTGGAATTACCCCCTGTGCCATGTGAATATAATGATCACAAACTCCTCCAAATAAATTCCCATTTAAAAGCCCAGCAATAAATTAGCTCACACAAACAAGTATTACATAACAACATAGAAGACAACTGAAACTTAACAAAGAAGAGAAAAAAAACCTTTCAATTCACCTATGCAATAAAAACACTGCTTTGCAATACAATCCTATTTCATTTGCATCCGATTGTTCAATTTACCTATGCAATAAAAACACTGCTATGCAATACAATCCTACTTTATTCGCATCCGATGGGAGTATTGATTGTTCAATTCACCTATGCAATAAAAACACTGCTATGCAATACAATCCTATTTAATTTGCATCCAATAGGAGTAGCGATTGTTTTTTGTACAAATGTAACACATTAAATTGATCAGTGCAAACTAGCAAAGTAGTTTTGTCCCTTTCAGTTGTTGTTTTATGTAAAAAAGACATTTTGAGCAAGTAAGAAAAATGCAGAGAGAGGTGCTGTCTGGCACGACTGAAAGACCAGTTTATGAGGACACATCCGTAGTATATGATTATTGTGCTGTGATGTTCGCGTAAAAAAGTAATTGTCAAATGGATACAATAAAATTCTACTACGCCTTTCAATTTGGATTCCTATTCTCAAAAAACTTGCACTTGCACCTTTCATTTTATTTCTACACTGCGGCAAATATCAGCCGAAAAAAATAAATAATTCGAAGAACTTGTAAATAGATGCTTTAAGTGGTACGCTGTTCCGGATTATCCCTTTCTCCCTGCAGTTTCTGGTTTATAGCTATCCGTCTGGAAATACTGCTCTCCCGGCGCTGCTGCTAAATTCTGGCTGCTGATTCAGATAACACGAGCTGTTAGACGTCAGGTCGCATCCGCTAAAAAACTTTATTTAAGATAATCATAAAATAAGAATTGCATTGTTTCTTCAGCTGTAATTATTATCACCTCTCCTTCTCCCAGGCATGGAAAATGTCAGGCAAGTGATAGATATTCTTTGCAGAGCGTGAAGAAAAATGCTCTGCGCTCTGCGTGACAGCATCTGCTTTCCGACCGTCACTCCTGTTTACTATTAAAAGCCTCATATTTGTCGAGCGCTCCCAGACCATATGTTATCGACAAATGTTACTAACTAAAAAACAAACAATAATTTTCATCAGGATATTATGCAGGATGAAGAAATAGCCACAGAGGGAACTAAAACCTAAATAAAAATGATTACAGATAAATAGTATATTTATGACGAGCTCTAAGTACACTTTAGAACACTAATTAGATAAGAGACATCAAACATTTGTGTAATACCGGAGATGGAGACGTGACTGTGGATATAGGGAATGTTTAGTGATGATATAATTGCAACTACAGGGGTCATTCCGAGCCGATCGATCGCCCGCTGCAGTTTATCGCAGCGCAGCGATTGGGTCGGAATTGCGCATGTGCCGGCGCCGCAGTGCGCCGGCACATGCCGGACACCCGAAGGCCGTCGTTCAGTAGCGATCGCCTCTGCCTGATTGACAGGCAAAGGTGGTCGCAGGCCGTTTAGGGGGCGCGGTCCGGCCAACACAGGTGTGGCCGGACCGTTGGGGGGGGCAAGCCGCGGCGGCTGGGTGATGTCTCACGCAGCCGCCGCGGCCAGTGGCAGTGACGATCAATTCCCGGCAAGCCGCAGGAGCTGCGCTGGCCGGGAGTTGCTCCACAAATACAAAAGCATCGCCGCTGTGCGATGATTTTGTATTTGTGCGGGGGGGGAGGGGAGGGCGCGGACTGACATGCGGGGCGGACTAGCCCTGTGCTGGGCGTCCCCCCGCATGTCAGGGAAGATGATCGTAGCTGTGCTAAATTTAGCACAGCTACGATCAACTCGGAATGACCCCCTACAAGTCAAGGCGGGGGGGGGGGGGGGGTTGGGGGCTATTCAATTGTTCGTCGTAATGCGATAATTAAAGGACGCCCATTGATGCTATTCAATTATTTTGGGCGCCTTTTAATTATCGTGCTTGTTGCGCCCAGGTAGACAGGGTTAGTCGCCTATAGTAGCAAAACCCATCTAAACTAATGGGCGCAATGGTAAAAAATCCTGTCTTGAGACGCACCAGCAGAGCACAGAAACAGTCAGGAAGCGTCTATTTACACCAGACGCCTCCTGCTGCAGGTGCATATTAGCTGCAGAGTATTGCACAGGCGCTTCTGTGCAGCTGGCCAATAGTGTACAACTCTGAATCAGGCCCAATGTTAATAAAATAATTTAAAAATGGACAGCATGTCCCTGTTCACAAATACTCAACCAGATCAAGCACACGTAGCTTGTGACTGGTTATTACCTTGACAGATAGACCAGGAATGTGTGGTCCCAATGCCATTGTGAACGCCAAATCCTAGATCATCAGAGCATCACTGGTGAGGCACAAACCATGCCACCCCTTCCATTAAGCTATGGATCCAAAGAGTAGTAAGTCTGGTACTGTTTCCTACTCCCTCTGTTGTGGATCCTGTGTTAATGTGCAAGACCGTACTCCTTGATGTGGCCACAGTAGTCTACGTATAACAGGTGTCTGTTGAATTAGGAAACAAGTTGGCTCCTGGCAGCAGTTTTTACAGTGAATTTGCACAATAAATTGCATTTACAATTCAATTCCAAAATCGCATTGCACTCCCCAGCAAATCCACGTGTCTTTGTGCGCAGCCCCCTGAGCTAGGGAAAAGGTAGGGAAAAGCTTTGTTTTAAAATAAAAAAACGTGGGGACACAGCGCAGAACCTCTGGTACACCGCTTCCAATGTATAATCATGTATTTGAAGGGGTATAAATAGTATAATAATGCCAATAATGGGTTACATGATGTGGGAAAAGCTCATGGAGGTGTTGTTATAAATGGGAGAGGGGTTTTAGAACTTGCAGATGGGAGCAAAAAGTGTTTTTTGCTTAACTTTTTATAACTTGTATAAAAACACTGGAAATTCACAATGCAAACTTTTTTTCTGTTAATCAATGCTGACATGACCTTAATTTGCAAACTCTCATCTAATTGAATTGATTCTATAGTGTCCCCATGAAAAGTCTATTCAAATAAAAATGCTTCAATGCACCAACCTCCTACCACTGTGCAATGACACTTTTCTTTGAATTAAGGTGGTCATTCCGAATTGATCGCTCGCTAGCAGTTTTTAGCAGCCGTGCAAACGCTATGCCGCTGCCCACTGGGAGTGTATTTTAGCTTAGCAGAAGTGCGAACGAAAGGATCGCAGAGCGGCTACAATTTTTTTGTGTGCAGTTTCTGAGTAGCTCATAACCTACTCAGCGCTTGCGATCACTTCAGACTGTTCAGTTCCTGTTTTGATGTCACAAACACGCCCTGCGTTCGCCCAGCCATGCCTGTGTTTTTCCTGGCACGCCTGCGTTTTTCCGAACACTCCCGGAAAACGGTCAGTTGACACCAAGAAACGCCCACTTCATGTTAATCACTCTGCGTCCAGCAGTGCGACTGAAAACTTCACTAGACTCTGTGTGAAACTACATCGGTCGTTGTAATAGTATGTTGCGCGTGCACATTGCGCCGCATACGCAGAAGTGATTTTTTTTTTGCCTCATCGCTGCACAGCGAACGAATGCAGCTAGCGATCAACTCGGAATGACCACCTAAATGTTTTGTTTTTCTCATTACTGAACGAGCTGGAAGAATTATTAAATGCTTTTATTTAGTGAAACGGTCAACTATCTCAAGGGACTGGTAGAATCGTATGGAGATGTACTATCGCCTACTCTACAGGCTCCAGCTCCATGGTGTATTATATGCTGAGGTTATCAGGGCTATGCAGTCTATGACAGTGAAACATAGTGATTCTGTGGTAGGGTATAACAAGAGAATCCCCTTATATATAGTCTTATTGTTGCAATAAGGTTAAATCGGTTAAGACCTAGGGGTAGTTGTATTAACAATCGTCATGGGGAGAAGTGGTATCAGCGGAAGTTATGTACGCCGATACTGCTACAGAAGGAAAGAAGACAATTTTATGCCAAAATTATAATTGGTAAGGTGACAAAGATGCTGTCAAGCGCATACAAAACAGGTATAGACAAAGTTAACAAAAGGAGGAGTAGGCGTGAGACAAAGGTAGTGAGGGCCCTGCTCATGAGAACATAAGGTCTATTGGTCTATTGGGTAGAGGGTATTGCTGGGACAATGGCCCTCATTCCGAGTTGTTCGCTCGCTAGCTGCTTTTAGCAGCATTGCACACGCTAGGCCGCCGCCCTCTGGGAGTGTATCTTAGCTTAGCAGAATAGCGAACGAAAGATTAGCAGAACTGCTAATAATTAATACTTTGCAGTTTCTGAGTAGCTCCAGACCTACTCACAGATTGTAATCAGCTCAGTCCGTTTAGTTCCTGGTTTGATGTCACAAACATGCCCTGCGTTCGGCCAGACACTCCCGCGTTTTTCCCTGACACGCCTGCGTTTTTAGCACACTCCCGGAAAATGCTCAGTTACCACCCAGAAACGCCCCTTTCCTGTCAATCATTCACCGATCAGCAGTGCGACTGAAAAGCGCCGCAGGATCCACAGCAAAACTGCTAAGTTTTTAGTTAAATAACTAAGCGCATGAGCCCTGTGTGCCTTGCGCATGCGCATTTTGCAACAAATCGCAGCATAGCGAAAATCGGCAACGAGCGAACAACTCGGAATGACCCCCAATAGGAGATAGTGGAACTTGGGTACATGGGACTGGAGAATGGTAGAACATGCAGAGAGTAGCAGCAGAAGGGGAGGGATAGACCATAGTTTGTAGGTGGATTTTATGAGGGTGCTTGAAGGTTTGAAGGTTAAGGAGAGTCTAGTTAGATGTCCTGCAAGAGTTGAGCAGCACTGGAGAAGTCTTGGAGGCAGATGAGGCTGGTGTGAGATGAGGTTACCAGATACGGTACAAAACTGCTCTGCGGGAAGTAATATATTTATTGCAGAGGATACAGCAGAACGGTGACACATAGCAGGACAATGAAAGCTCTCTGACAAACATGATCATATCACAGATAATCACAGAAAGGGATAAGCAATGAATTAAGTTGCAGGAGAATATGCTGCACAAGCCAATGAATGAACGTTATCTTCTTAAGATGGACAATCCTATTACACAATCCATAGGTACCTCTTACACCCTAGGCCGTCTAGTAGGAGTGCCATCCTTGGGATCACTACAGTAACGAAAACAACTCAGCACATAACTTTTGATAAATGTTTTTTCATAGACAGGTAGTCAGAAAGACAATAATATCATTAGTGGCCTGCCTGTGCATCGTTTTAAGCCCCATTTCCTTCAATACCCAAAGCCCTTTCTTCTTACTGTTACTTCTGCATTATTATTTTTTTCGAGATTCAGAGGCATAGTTACCAAAGGATGAAGCCCACTGTAGCTGTCAAATACGACAGAACTTATTGCTGCGATTGGTGACAAATTTCCACTTAATAACGTGTAAGCAAAATGTCAGTAAACATCCTAGCCATCATAACGTGTAAGCAAAATGTCAGTAAACATCCTAGCCATCAGTATTTATTTTTTTAATAAATGCTCTCAGCATTAAATAATACTATGCATTATGTCTTACCTTGTTTGTAAGCACTTCCAAGGAGCAGAACTGGTCGAACAACCAATCATTTAACAGACTGGACCAAACCTAACTGTGACCCCAAACTTGTGCTATATAATTGTCCCAGGAATCCAAAGAGGTCGACCTCACTTAGGTTGACAGTCATTAGGTCGACAGTCATTAGGTCGACCACTATTGGTCGACATAGTCTTTAAGTCGAAACGGTCAGTATGTTGACATGGAAAATGTTGACACATAAAAAAGTCGACATGAGTTTTCTAAAAAAAATAATAATATTTTTTAAAAAAACTTTTTCTTACTTTACTATCCACGTGGACTACGATTGGGAATAGTAACCTTGCCTGAAACGTGATGAGCAAAGCTTGCCATGCGAGGGGACAAGGTGCAATAATTGGGGATCCTGGTCATTTTACGAAAAACAACACAAAAATATTTAAAAAACTCATGTGGTCCTTTTTCCATGTCGATCTCATGACCTCTCGACCTATTTCAGGTGTTGACCTAGTCAGTGTCGACCAATAGTGGTCGACGTAATGGATGTCAACCTAGTTAGGGTAGACCCATTGATCCATACTCGATAAGAAGAGGGAATAGTGGCCCTCATTCCGAGTTGTTCGCTCGGTAATTTTCTTCGCATCGCAGCGATTTTCCGCTAATTGCGCATGCGCAATGTTCGCACTGCGACTGCGCCAAGTAAATTTGCTAAGAAGTTTGGTATTTTACTCACGGCATTACAAGGTTTTTTCTTCGTTCTGGTGATCGTAGTGTGATTGACAGGAAGTGGGTGTTTCTGGGCGGAAACTGGCCGTTTTATGGGTGTGTGTGAAAAAACGCTGCCGTTTCTGGGAAAAACGCGGGAGTGTCTGAAGAAACGGGGGAGTGTCTGGGCGAACGCTGGGTGTGTTTGTGACATCAAACCAGGAACGAAACTGACTGAACTGATCGCAGTGGCAGAGAAATTCCCGAGCTACTCAGAAAACTGCTAAGAAATTTCTATTCGCAATTTTGAGAATCTTTCGTTCGCAATTTTGCTAAGCTAAGATTCACTCCCAGAGGGCGGCGGCTTAGCGTGTGCAATGCTGCTAAAAGCAGCTTGCGAGCGAACAACTCGGAATGAGGGCCAGTATGCGGAATAGTAACAGCGAGGCATGTAACTGAAATTTCAGCAATGACTATTATCAAAAATCTTCAACATAAAAAATTGCAAAGAAAAAAACAATATACAAATTCCTTGTAAAGTTAATGATCTCCCCTCCCTGCTGCGGATGAGTCACAGATGGCATAGCTTGGTGACATTTGTTTTATGATACTAGTTGTGACTATGGATTGTCACATCACACAAAGAATAGTAATTTTCACACTGCTATAAAGCGTATTAAATCCACACAGCATAAATCACAGGATCTACTGTAATAGCTCATTAAATCACCGCACAGTGATTGCATTATGAGCGAGAAATATTGTAGTGCTCTCTACATAAATCTCCTACGTCACTTCTCCCAATACCAGACAAGAAACTGATGGTGATTGCAATTAGTCGTAGGTAGTTAGCCTTTCCTTACTGCACTTCTTCCAAAGCATTCACGCATACTGTATGGCGAGACTATAAGCAGCTAATTGTTCCGCTGCATTTTACCCACTATAAATTCCTGCTGATACCAATATTAATTCTAATATCACCAAAATTATATCTCAGTCGCCACATTTTTCAGTATGAGAATTTGTATAATTGTTTTTCAGAGTCCGCCAAATTACTTTGAAAAGGTTACACTTAACAAATGTCACAACAAAATAATCGTATACAGGACATTTTTGAAAATATAGATCTGTAAACACTAATACAATAAGAATGTCAAATATAACTGACACATACAATAAAAAAAAATTGTATACACTTAAGACATAATTTTGCAACAATCAACTGTTATGTGTTTAAAAAGTGACAGTTGGGAGCGGACTGACTAGAGCACCATAAGAAATTGATAAACAGGCCCCTTTGAATTTCCCCATAAACTAAATCTTAGGGGTATATACAGATGGAGCCTCGCTCATCTAGCCTTCTCTGCTGGGCCTAGGTGCTCCAAGGCTTATTAGCATAAGCCTTTCATCTATTGTTCTCAGCTGCAATACAATACAGAGAGAACAATACAACAGGGGATTAAGTCATTACCGCAGTGGATTAAGTCCAACTGCCCTGGCTCAATTAATCCGATTAAAGGGATAGATGAGCAGGGCTCCATCTGTAAAGGTCGATCTCCATCTGCTTTAGTTATCACTCCTTCAAAATGACAGAACAACAGTAATGTCAGCAGCAGCAGCTGGGCGTGCACGAACAGAGCAACACTTGAATTGCTCTGTTGGGTGCCATCTAGTGGCCGCTGGTGCGCAAAACACTTACATTCCTCCCTTTAGAGGAGAGGAGCAGCGTTAACCTTTTATTTTTTTAAGATTAATTTATAAATGTTAGTAAATGTGTGTTTTAGCCCTGGAAACACATCGATTCCGATCGATTTTAATTACTTTGTGATTGATAAAAATTTATGAAAATCCACCTTTAATACCCCTGGACTGTTCATTACTCTCTAAAGCGCCCTATACACTTACCGATGTGTGTGGGCGATATGAACGATCCCGTTCAGTAATGAACAAGAAATCGCTCATTTCGCTCAGTGTGTAGGCATCAACGATGAACGATGCGCGGCCCCGCGGCTGTTCATCGTTGGTTCTCCGTCACTTTGCAATGCAAGTCAGTTTGGAGGATGATCAATCATCGTTCAGATCGATCATCGTCAAAATTGAATGCAACGGCAAGTGTGTAGGGCAGGCATGTCCAAACTGCGGCCCTCCAGCTGTTGAGAAACTACACATCCCAGCATGCCCTGACACAGCTTTAGCATTCTCTGACAGCAAAACTGTGTCAAGGCATGCTGGGATATGTAGTTTCACAACAGCTGGACGGCCGCAGTTTGGCCATGCCTGGTGTATGGTGCTTCAGTACTGAGGGAAGGGGGCCCTAATTTGCACACCTTAATTAGGTAATGAGGTGCTACTCTGCTTGAGACTTAATACAGTGTACAGAGGGAAAAAGTGGCCAGGGCTATGAGCTTACCCACCGCATCAAGGTAGCCTCTCATTGGGTAAGTCCCTGACACTAACTATAGGGGTTCAGGTCCGGGGGGCAGGACACCCCAGAGCCACCCAGCCAGACAACCCCAGGGCATCGCAAGAGTGATACAAATAAAGAGTTAAAGAGGTAGGAGCAGCTGCTGCTGCATGTGTGAGTAATGTGAGGAGTAAAAGAAAATTATGTGAAAGTGTTACATATATATAAGACAAACTATAAATGCCATAGTGTAATGAAATAGTGTTAAATTGCGATGCCCCGGGGACGTCCTGCCACGATGATCAGTACTGATCATAGATACGACAACTGCAGAGAATAAAGAATTCCAGTAAAAAGGATCCAAACTTTGTGAAGCAGTGGCGTAGCTACGGCCCCCGCAGCCCTCGCGGTGGCTTGGAGGCGCAGGGCTGCGGGGGGTGCCGCCACTGATTTAGCGCAGACTGACATGCAGACGAGCTGTCCGCATGTCAATCTGCTGTCTCCCTCCTTCCCTAGCCGCTGCTGTGAAGGAGGGACACGGAGGGCACAGCGCGCGCCTCTCCTGTGTCCCTCCTGCATCTCCGGCGTGTCTATTGAATAAAGTGCCTGTTTGTGAGCTCTGATTGGCTCACGAACCGGCACTTCATTTAACAGACACGCCGGAGACGCAGGAGGGACACAGGAGAGGCGCGCGCTGTGCCCTCCGTGTCCCTCCATCACAAAACAGCGGGGGAGCGGGGGGGAGCTGTACCAGGACCTTGGGGAGCATATGTGGCACTGGGAGCACTGCCCTGGCAACAAGCATTATCCCCTAGCAATGAGCATGACACCCCTGGCAACTAACATGACACCTAGTGTATGAAACCCCTGGAAATGAGCTGGAGAATTTTTTGGCTTGGGGGAAAAAAAATTCTAGTTACGCCACTGTTGTGAAGTATATCTGTGCATGCTGCTACTTGTTGTTCGCATGTCGGTCACTGTGTGCTGCTGCCGTTAATTAAAGACCGATGGTTGTTACTTTCTAACGCGATACAAACATACAGCAAATGATAGCAAGCCGGCGTTTGCCATATTTTTCATACAATAAGACAGAAGTAAGACCAGCAATTGCCAAAAAGTGAACAGCATGTAATGGAAACTAAAATTGTTCTGTAGCCACTGACGGTAGATGAGGCAGTCTGGCTGGCCAATACCGCCACACTCCTCCCCTGACTCTAGCATGTTGGGCCTGATAGAGAGGTGGCCGCAGTTGAGAATGGACAGGATAGGAGCGATAATCTGCAAACAGCGCATAGGCAGCACAGAAGAAGTCCTTACTGCAGATGAGCGGAAAGCAGAGTGCGATGGCGTACGTCAGGGGCAGATTGGGAACAAAAAGCGGCCCTGGAAAAATTTGTAGTAGTGGCCCCACATGGGCAGCACCAGAGGTGTAAGGTCTAGCCATGGGCCATGGCCGCAGCTCCCTCCCCCTAAGACTTTCCAGCATGTCCAGCATCAAGGGGGAAGTTAAAAGGAAATAAAATTAAATATTATGAGCACATTATATGATACACCTTCAGAATTTAAGGAACTATATCATTCTTTAGAAAGATATATTTTCTTGCTTATTACACCAACTGCGTATCCCAATTACTATTCACTCAATCTTATATGTCAGCCAAGCAGGCAGACAGAGCATACACTAGATCATCTGCAATCACAGGCTAAGTGGCAAAATAATTTTCATATATGCAAATTATTTTGCATCTTATTCATTATGTCTATAAATAGGACCACATGTCCTCAAACAAAACAGGCCCCACGGGTGCGTCGGCCCACCAGGAATCTTCCCTGGAAGCCCTATGGGCAATCTGCCTCTGACGTACGTATTTGTATTCCACTACACTATTATTTGAGAAGGCTCCTGCGATCCAAGAGCGGTTCAGGATGAAGAATGGGTGGTGACCTAAAGTCAAAGAGGAGGTGTCATGGGCGTGTCATGGGCGTGTTTCAGCATGCAGCATCTCGTTCGCAGCACTGCAGCCATGTATTAAGAAAGTTGGTGGAGAGATCGGATGAACCAGCACACTTGAGCAATGCTCGGAAAGGTGTAGTGGGTGTTGCAGGGTTTGCTCAGCCCATCACATGGAAGTCTCCAAGGGGAATGCTTAAACTGGCATTTGCATATTTTCGCACTTGAGAACCCTGGAGTAATCGCATCTGCGTCCACCTCTGAACCATGGGGGTCATTCCGAGTTGTTCGCTCTGTATTGTTTTCTCACAACGGAGCGATTAGTCGCTAATGCGCATGCGCAATGTCCGCAGTGCGATTGCGCCAAGTAAATTTGCTATGCAGTTAGGAATTTTACTCACGGCATTACGAGGTTTTTTCTTCGTTCTGGTGATCGGAGTGTGATTGACAGGAAGTGGGTGTTTCTGGGCGGAAACTGGCCGTTTTATGGGAGTGTGTGAAAAAACGCTACCGTTTCTGGGAAAAACGCGGGAGTGGCTGGAGAAACGGGGGAGTGTCTGGGCGAACGCTGGGTGTGTTTGTGACGTCAAACCAGGAACGACAAGCACTAAACTGATCGCAGATGCCGAGTAAGTTTGAAGCTACTCAGAAACTGCTAAGAAGTGTCTATTCGCAATTCTGCTAATCTTTCGTTCGCAATTTTGATATGCTAAGATTCACTCCCAGTAGGCGGCGGCTTAGCGTGTGCAAAGCTGCTAAAAGCAGCTTGCGAGCGAACAACTCGGAATGACCCCCCATGTTATTAAGGGGTCTACATATTAAGCTTTGTAGAGAGATATAGTGGATGTAGATAAAGTACCAACCAATCAGCTCCTAACTGTCATGTTACAGGCTGTGTTTGAAAAATGACAGTTAGGAGTTGATTGGTTAGTACTTTATCTCTGTCCAGTTTATATCTCCCCAGGGTTTAGTACATAGACCTGTACAGTGGCGTAACTAGAAATTTTTCTCCCCCCTACCCCCACATAATTGGTACTAGTAAAGCGATGAATCTGCGCACGCCGCATAAAGGGGCGTGACATTGCAGGGAAAGACGACCTTATACCCCAGTTTTTACAACCTGCACGCCCAGACGTTGGCCACCACAGAAAGGAAAAATAATCCTGATTCATGCCCCTTACATTATTTGCAATTTTTCCTCCTTATAGTAATGCCCAGTATACATTATGCCACATACTGCAATGGCCCTTAGACATTATGCCACACACAATAATGCCCTTGACACAATATGCCACACACCATAATGCTCCAGACACATTATGCCACACACCGTAATGCCTGTGACACATTATGACAGGAATCGCAATACCCGTTATACATTATGCTACACACTGCAATGCCCCTGATACATTATAGCACATACAATGCCTGTGACGCATTATGACACACACCGCAATGACCCTGAGACATTATACCACATACCACAATGCCCGTGATATAGTATACCACACACCGTAATGCCTGACACATTATGACACACACCGCAATGTCCGTGATACATTATGCCACACACTGCAATGCCCCTGAAACATTATACAGGTTGAGTATCCCTCATCCAAAATGCTTGGGACCAGAAGTGTTTTGGATATCGGATTATTCCGTATTTTGGAATAATTGCATACCATAATGAGATATCATGGAGATGGGACCTAAATCTAAGCACAGAATGCATTTATGTTTCATATACACCTTATACACACAGCCTGAAGGTCATTTTAGCCAATATTTTTAATAACTTTGTGCATTAAACAAAGTGTGTGTACATTCACACAATTCATTTACGTTTCATATACACCTTATACACACAGCCTGAAGGTCATTTAATACAATATTTGTAATAACTTTGTGGATTAAACAAAGTTTGTGCACACTGAGCCATCAGAAAACAAAGGTTTCACTATCTTACTTTCACTACAAAAATTCCGTATTTCGGAATATTCCGTATTTCGGAATATTTGGATATGGGATACTCAACCTGTACCACATACCACAATGCCCGTGATATAGTATGCCACACACCGTAATGCCTGTGACACATTATGACACACACCACAATGTCCGTGATACATTATAGCACACACCGCAATGCCCATTACACATTAAGTCCTACAGTAAGGCTTCTAATTACTTTTAAATTACCTGCTCGTTGCCAGGGGTTTCATGCTCTTGGTTCCTTGCACGGTGCCAGGGGTTTTCATGCTCAGGGTGTCATGCTCGTTGCCAGGGGTTTCATGCACTGGGTGTCATGCTCATTGCCAGGGGTTTCATGCTCTTGGTTCCATGCATGGTGCCAGGGGTTTTCATGCTCAGGGTGTCATGCTCGTTGCCAGGGGTTTCATGCACTGGGTGTTATGCTCGTTGACAGGGGTTTAATGCACTGGGTGTCATGCTTGTTGCTAGGGGGTAATGCTTGTTGCTAGGGCAGTGCCACATATGCCCCCAGTGCCAGATATTCCCCCACAGTGCCAGGTACACACATGCCCCCAGTGCCAAATATAGCCCCCCCCATGTGCCAGGTACACATATACCCCCCAGTGCCACATATGCCCCCTCAGTGCCACATATGCCCCCCAAAGTGCCAAATATGCTCACCCTCCCCCAGTGCCAGATATGCTCCCCCAGTGGCAGGTACAACTCTAACCCCCACGCCCCGCTGCTGTGAAGGAGGTACACGGAGGGCACAGCGCGTGCCTCTCCTGTGTCCCTCCTGCGTCTCCGGCGGGTCTGTTAAATGAAGTGCCGGTTCATGAGCCAATCAGAGCTCACGAACGGGCACTTCATTTAATAGACCCGCCGGAGACGCAGGAGGGACACAGGAGAGGCGCGCGCTGTGCCCTCCAAGTCCCTCCTTCACAGCAGCGGAGGGAAGGAGGGAGAGGAGACAGCAGATTGACATGTGGACGGCTCGTCCGCTGCTGCGCTAAATCGGTGGCGGCACCCCCCGCAGCCCTGCGCCTCCAAGCCACCGCGAGGGCTGCGGGGGCAATAGTTACGCCACTGGACCTGTAAATCACAACTTGCAAGATGTTAGAAGTGCAGTACTTGTTTTAACCACAAGAGGACAATGATCTAATTATCTATATCAGTGGTTCCCAAACGTTGTAGAATCACGGCGCTCTAGCGTATCAGAATTATTTTTACGCCAATGGCTACAAGTTCCTTATTGAGAAATGTATAAAGAAATATTAAATGAAGTAAATTGTGTTTATATGTCCTCCTTAGGTTCAGTTGTGTGGTGAGTGACAGGATTGCTTTGGTTTGTCCACATATTTTATGATTGGCAGCCACCAGCACTGTTTTTGCCTATTACATTGACCCTAAATAATTTCAATTGCTCCTGGACCACCAATCCAAGGCAATCCTGCAAGTGGCCTGAGGCACCCAGTTTAAGAACCACTGATCTATATAATAAGTGAGAAAGTATGTCTATTTGTCCCTTATGCATGGACAGAGTTTTGTGCTTAGCTCCACCAAATTTGTCATGTTTGTGTAGTATGACCAGGATTAGGTTTATGCCTAGGTTAGAACTCAATCAGGGCCGCAGACTGTCACATACATCATACTATCCCTTTAAACTAAGTCACTTATCAATTACACAGGTTCTGTGGCTGGCTTAATAAAGCCTGCATTTCCCCAGCCACAGAACCTGTGCAATTCATGAGTGTCCAAGGTTAAAGGGGTAGTATAGTAAGCCTATAACAAACACACACACACACACACACACACACACACACACACACACACACACACACACAGTGTCACACTCTCATGTATAACACACACACACACACACACACACACACACACACACACTGTCACACATTCATGTTTAATACACACACAGTCACACTCTCATGCATAATACACACAATGTCACACTCTGATGCATAAAACACACACAGTCACACTCATGCATAATACACACACTGTCACACTATCATGCATAATACATACACACACACTGTCACATGCTCATGCATGATACACACATAAACACTGTCACACTTTCATGCATAATACACACATTGTCACACTCTCATACATAATACATAGTATCACACTCTCATACATAATACATACACACACAGTCACACTCTCATGCATAATACATACACAGTCACACTAATGTGTAATACACACACTCTGTCACACTATCATGCATTATATATACACACACAGTCACACTAATGCATAATACACACACACTGTCACGCTAGCATGCATAATATACACACACTGTCACACTATCATGCATAATATACACACACTGTCACACTATCATGCATAATACACACACTCTGTCACACTATCATGCATTATACATACACACACAGTCACACTAATGCATAATACACACACTCTGTCACACTATCATGCATTATACATACACACACAGTCACACTAATGCATAATACACACACTCTGTCACACTATCATGCATACTATACACACCCTGTCACACTATCATGCATAATACATACACACAGTCCCACTCATGCATAATACACACACATGCTAGTGCTATCACACTCTCATACATAATACATACACACACAGTCACACTCTCATGCATAATACATACACAGTCACACTAATGTGTAATACACACACTGTCACACTATCATGCATTATATATACACACACAGTCACACTAATGCATAATACACACACACTGTCACACTATCATGCATTATATATACACACACACAGTCACACTAATGCATAATACACACACACTGTCACACTATCATGCATTATACATACACACACAGTCACACTAATGCATAATACACACACTCTGTCACACTATCATGCATTATACATACACACACAGTCACACTAATGCATAATACACACACTCTGTCACACTATCATGCATACTATACACACCCTGTCACACTATCATGCATAATACATACACACAGTCACACTCATGCATAAAACACACACAGTATTAAGGTGCATACCCACGGTGCGAAACGCACTAGCCAATCAGCTCCAATATGCAAATTGACAGCGAGGAGCTGATTGGCTGGTGCATTTATCACCTTGCCCTTATCACTGGATTATCACTTCCTTATGCTTCTCCAGGTTAATACATCTGTCCCTGTGTCATTAGTGTGCCTTATTATGTAACTCATTGTCTGATCTTACAGTTCATCCTGCAGGCAGTGATACATACATCAGCCACCCCGGGGGGCTTAGCGGGGGGGCTGGAGGCTCGTGAGCAGCTCAGCACTCAACAGATTCAGACTGTGGCATATGAACGGAATGGGGTTATAGGCAAGGACAATAAAAACAACGAGTACTTCAGGGTCCTATCTTCAACCAGGGCAATGGACCTCATGCAATAAGGCTTGCAAATTCTGCTTATTAGCGCAGCATGTTACCTGCCCCCTGCGACCACACTGAAATTGCTGTCGCACCGCAATTTCAGCGTAATCACAGAATTTGTTGATGCCTCCTTCCAGCGTAGCCTGGCTGCAACCACAGGAGGCACGTCGCCATCTTTGTGACCGCAGCGGCTGCGTGTGACGTCCCGATCATGCCCACGCCCCCCACGGTTTCCCAGATGCCGCTCGCAATGCTACGTCTCCGCCTAGAAAATGGAGTCTTGCCGCCCCCCTCCCGCCCCGCATACGCCTCTGCCTGACTGACTTATTTACTGCGGGACATCCGCAGTGAATACGGGCACATGTGTAGGACGGACCCTGCTTATGCGCCAACATCGTCTTTCTAGTTTTTGCGGTTGGTTCGCGTTTAGCAATCAAACCTGAATAAGGGCCAATGTAGGTTTCCCAGCTAGTGTGTTAATATGCTGCATTTTATACGGTCATCAACAGCTAGAGATACGGTATATTAATCCCCAAAAATTCTATTCTTGCCTGTTCACCTGGACGCAAATTTGCAAATCAAAAGGAATTTTGTCAGCTGAACTTTCTACTGATGTCTCTCGCTGCCCAGCTCATCTGTTTTTGCTATGGGGAAATGGCTGTGTGCCCCTTCCCTACGCAGCACAAAGATGACCACACTAGATTGCAGGGAAAAGTGGAAAATGCAGAACAATGTTAATATTTATTACCAGTTATTTATACAGCGCACACATATTCCGCAGCGCTTTACAGAAAATATTTGCCCATTCACATCAGTCCCTGCCCCAGTGGAGCTTACACTCTATAATTACCTACCACATGTACACACACATTCACGCTAGGGTTAATATTTTTGGGATCCAATTAACCTACCAGTATATTTTTGGATTGTGGGAGGAAACAGGTGTAGCCGTAGGAAACCCACGCAAGTACGGGGAGAATATCCAAACTCCACAGAGTTGGGCAATGGTGGGAATTGAACCCATGACCTCAGTGCTGTGAGGCAGTAATGCTAACCATTACATCAGCCGTGCTGCCCTATAATATAACACAGAACCTTTCTCTCAGCATATCTCAAAAGTGTTCTGTTGCAAATTTGGACAAATGTGGCAGCATTTTGTATTTGCAGTTTAATGTTAAAATAAGAATTTACTTACCGATAATTCTATTTCTCGTAGTCCGTAGTGGATGCTGGGAACTCCGTAAGGACCATGGGGGAATAGCGGCTCCGCAGGAGACTGGGCACAAAAAGAAAGCTTTAGGACTACCTGGTGTGCACTGGCTCCTCCCCCCATGACCCTCCTCCAAGCCTCAGTTAGGATACTGTGCCCGGACGAGCGTACACAATAAGGAAGGATTTTGAATCCCGGGTAAGACTCATACCAGCCACACCAATCACACCGTACAACTTGTGATATGAAACCCAGTTAACAGCATGATAACAGAGGAGCCTCTGAATAGATGGCTCACAACAAGAACCCGATTAGTTAACAATAACTATGTACAAGTATTGCAAACAATCCGCACTTGGGATGGGCGCCCAGCATCCACTATGGACTACGAGAAATAGAATTGTCGGTAAGTAAATTCTTATTTTCTCTGACGTCCTAGTGGATGCTGGGAACTCCGTAAGGACCATGGGGATTATACCAAAGCTCCCAAACGGGCGGGAGAGTGCGGATGACTCTGCAGCACCGAATGAGAGAACTCCAGGTCCTCCTCAGCCAGGGTATCAAATTCATAGAATTTTGCAAACGTGTTTGCCCCTGACCAAGTAGCTGCTCGGCAAAGTTGTAAAGCCGAGACCCCTCGGGCAGCCGCCCAAGATGAGCCCACCGTCCTTGTGGAATGGGCTTTTATTGATTTAGGCTGCGGTAATCCTACCGCAGAATGCGCCAGCTGAATATTGCTACAAATCCAGCGCGCAATAGACTGCTTAGAAGCAGGAGCACCCAGCTTGTTGGGTGCCATCAGGATAAACAGCGAGTCAGTTTTCCTGACTCCAGCCGTCCTGGAAAAATAAAATTTTCAGGGCCCTGACTACGTCCAGCAACTTGGAATCCTCCAAGTCCCTAGTAGCCGCAGGCACCAATATAGGTTGGTTCAAGTGAAAACCTGAGACCACCTTCGGGAGAAACTGAGGACGAGTCCTCAACTCTGCCCTATCCATATAGAAAATCAGATAAGGGCTTTTACATGACAAAGCCGCCAATTCTGACACACGCCTGGCCAAGGCCAAGGCCAACAGCATGACCACTTTCCACGCGAGATACTTTAGCTCCATGGTTTTAAGTGGCTCAACCAATGCGACTTTAGGAAATCCAACACCACGTTGAGATCCAAAAAGTGCCACAGGAGGCACAAAAGGAGGCTGAATATGTAGTACTCCTTTAACCAAAGTCTGAACTTCAGGCAGTGAAGCCAGTTCTTTCTGGAAAAAAATCGACAGAGCCGAAATCTGGACCTTGATGGACCCCAATTTGAGGCCCAAACGTCACCCCTGCTTGCAGGAAGTGCAGGAATCGACATAGTTGAAATTCCTCCGTCGGGGCCTTCATGGCCTCCCACCAAGCAACAAATTTTCGCCAAACGCGGCGATAATGTCTTGCGGTGACATCCTTCCTGGCTATGATCAGGGTAGGGATGACTTCCTTCGGAATACCCTTTTCCTTTAGGATCCGGTGTTCTACCGCCATGCCGTCAAACGCAGCCGCGGTAAGTCTTGGAACAGACAGGGTCCCTGCTGCCGCAGGTCTTGTCTGAGCGGCAGAGGCCAAGGGTCCTCTGCCAGCATCTCTTGAAGTTCCGGGTACCAAGCTCTCCATGGCCAATCCGGAACCCCGAGTATGGTTTTCACTCCTCGCCTTCTTATTATTCTCAGTACCTTGGGCATGAGAGGTAGAGGAGGAGACACATAAACCGACTGGTACACCCACGGTGTCACTAGAGCGTTCCCAGCGATCGCCTGAGGGTCCCTTGACCTGGCGCAATATCTTTTCAACTTCTTGTTGAGGCGGGACGCCATCATGTCCACCCGTGGTCATTCCCAACGGTTTACCCGCATTTGGAAAACTTCTGGATGAAGTCCCCATTCTCCTGGGTGTAGGTCGCCCATCGGAGAATCCTTGTGGCTTCTGCCATCGCCATCCTGCTTCTTGTGCCGCCCTGTCTGTGTACCTGGGCGACCGCCGTGATGTCTTCCGATTGGATCAGTACCGGCTGGTTCTGAAGCAGGGGCCTTGCTTGGCTTAGGGCATTGTAAATGGCCCTTAGCTGCAGAATATTTATGTGAAGCGAAATCTCCTTGGAAATTTCTTCCCTGTGTGACTGCACCCCAGCCCCGAAGGCTGGCATCCGTGGTCACCAGGACCCAGTCCTGTATTCCGAATCTGCGGCCCTCTAGTAGATGAGCCCTCTGCAGCCACCACAGCAGCGACACCCTGTTTCTTGCTGACAGGGTTATCCGCTGTTGTATCTGTAGATGGGACCCCGGACCATTAGTCCCACAGGTCCCACTGGAACGTCCTTGCGTGGAGTCTTCCGAATGGAATTATGCTTCGTACGAAGCTACCATTTTTCCCAGGACTCGTGTGCATTGATGTACCGACACCTGTCCTGGTTTTAGGATGTCTCTGACTAGAGATGACAACTCCTCGGCTTTTTCCACTGGAAGAAACACTCTTTTCTGGTCTGCGTTCAGAAACATTACCAGGAACAGAAGACGTGTCGTCGGGACCAGCTGTGACTTTGGAATATTGAGAATCCAGTCGTGCTGTTGTAGCACTTCCCGAGAGAGTGCTACCCCCACAACCAACTGTTCTTTGGACCTCGCCTTTATCAGGAGATCGTCCAAGTACGGGATAATAAAAACTTCCTTCTTGCGAAGGAGTATCATCACTTCGGCCATTACCTAGGTAAAGACCTTTGGTGCCGTGGACAACTCCAACGGCCGCGTCTGGAACTGATAGTGACAGTCCTGTACCACATATCTGAGGTACTCCTGGTGAGGGGGGTAATGGGGACATGCAGGTACGCATCCTTGATGTCCAGGGAGACCCTGTAATCCCCCTCGTCCAGGCTCGTAATAACCGCCCTGAGCGATTCCATCTTGAACTTGAATCTTCTGATATAAAAGTTCAAGCATTTTAATTTCAAGATGGGTCTCACCGAACCGTTTCGGTACCACAACCACTGTGGAATAGTAACCCCTTCCTTGCTGAAGGAGGGGCACCTTGACAATCACTTGTTGTGATTATAGTGTTGAATATCCACCAACACCGTCTCCCTGGCAGAGGGAGGTGCCGGTAAGGCAGATTTTAGGAAACGGCGGGGGGAAGAACGTCTCGAACTCCAGCCTGTACCCCTGAGATACTAATTGAAGGACCCAGGGATCCATGTGAGAGAGCCCACTGTGTGCTGAAATTCCTGAGACGGGCCCCCACCGTACCCGGGTCCGCCTGAGCAGCCCCAGCACCATGCTGTGGACCTACCGGACGCAGGGAGGACTTCTGCTCTTGGGAACTAGCTGTGTGTTGCAGCTTTTTCCTCTACCTTTGCCTCTCGGCAGAAAGGATGAGCCTCTAGCCCTCTTGCTTTTCTGGGGCTGAAAGGACTGTACTTGATGATACGGTGCTTTCTTTTGTTGTGGGGTAGCCTGTGGCAAAAAAATCGATTTCCCAGCAGTATCTGTGGAAAGGAGGTCTGAAAAACCATCCCCAAACAGTTTCACCCCCTTATAGGGCAACTTCCATGTGCCGATTCGAGTCGGCATCGCCTGACCATTGCCAAGTCCATAACCCCCGTCTGGCGGCAATGGACCTAGCGCTTATTTTTGATGCCAGCCGGCAAATATCCCTCTGTGCATCACGCATGTATAAGACCACGTCTTTTATATGCTCTATTTTCAGCAAAATATTGTCCCTATCCATAGTTATTTTCCGACAGGGAATCTGACCACGCAGCGGGAGCACTGCACATCCATGCCGAAGCAACGGCTGGTCGCAATATAATGCCCTAGTGTGTGACTACATCTTATAGGGTAACCTCCTGCTTTCTATCAGCAGGTTCCTTCAGGGCGGCCGTATCCGGAGACGGTAGTGCCACCTTTTCTGATAAGCGTGTAAGCGCTGTATCTACCCTATGGGGTGTTTCCCCGCGTGACCTATCCTCTGGCGGGAAAGGGTACGCTGCCAATAACCGTTGTAGAAATTATCAATTTCTTACCGGGGGAAGACCACTCTTCCTCACACACCTCATTTAATTTTTCAGATGCAGGAAAAACTACTAATAGTTTTCTCTCACCAAACACAATACCCTTTTATGTGGTACCTGGGGTATAATCATAAATGTGTAATACATTTTTCATTGCCTCAATCCTGTAATGGGTGGACCTATTTGGAGGGTACACCAGTCTCATCGATGTCGACACTGGAGTCAGTATCCGTGTCGACATCTGTGTCTGTTATCTGAGGTAGCGGGCGATTTTAGAGCCCCCCATGACATTTGAGACGCTGGAACAGGCACAAGCTGAGTAGCCGGCTGTTCCGTGTCGTCGACCTTTTATGTAAGGAGTTGACACTTTCACGTAATCCTTCCATAAGTTCAACCACACCGGTGTCGACCCCGCAGGGGGTGACAACATATTTACAGGCATTCGCTCCGCCTCCACCTCATTATCCTCCACATACCTGTCGACACAGCCGTACCGACACACAGCACACACACAGGGAATGCTCTGATAGAGGACAGGACCCCACAAAGCCCTTTGGGGAGACAGAGGGAGAGTATGCCAGCACACACCAGGGCGCTATATATCACAGGGATAGCACCTATAAAAAAGTGTTTTCCCTTATAGCTGCATATATATTGTATACTGCACCTAAATTGTGCCCCCCCTCTCTTTTTAACCCTTTCTGTAGTGTATTAACTGCAGGGGAGAGCCAGGGAGCTTCCCTCCAACGGAGCTGTGAGGGAAAAATGGCGCCAGTGTGCTGAAGGAGATAGCTCCGCCCCTTTTTCGCGGACTTTTCTCCCGCATTTTTATGGATTCTGGCAGGGGTTAATGTACATCCATATAGCCCTGGGGGTTATATGTGATGTATTTTTGTCAGCCAAGGTGTTAATATTGCTGCTCAGGGCGCCCCCCCCCCCAGCGCCCTGCACCCATCAGTGACCGCAGTGTGAGGTGTGCAAGGTGAGCTGCAGTGCTGTGCGCTACCTTGATGAAGACTGATGTCTTCTGCCGCCGATTTTCCGGACCTCTTCTTGCTTCTGGCTCTGTAAGGGGGCCGGCGGCGCGGCTCTGGGACCGGACTCCGAGGCTGGGCCTGTGTTCGATCCCTCTGGAGCTAATGGTGTCCAGTAGCCTAAGAAGCCCAAGCTGGCTGCAAGCAGGCTGGTTCGCTTCTTCTCCCCTTAGTCCCTCGATGCAGTGAGCCTGTTGCCAGCAGGTCTCACTGAAAATAAAAAACCTAAAACTAACTTTTATCTAAGAAGCTCAGGAGAGCCCCCTAGATTGCACCCTGCTCGGTCGGGCACAAACATCTAACTGAGGCTTGGAGGAGGGTCATGGGGGGAGGAGCCAGTGCACACCAGGTAGTCCTAAAGCTTTCTTTTTGCGCCCAGTCTCCTGCGGAGCCGCTATTCCCCCATGGTCCTTACGGAGTTCCCAGCATCCACTAGGACGTCAGAGAAATAATGTAATCTCTGCTTGTGGGATACAATATGTGCGTGGGTTCTATTTACAGATGAGTCCTCACCTCTAGCGTCTACATACCATAAGGCGCGAGATGCCCAGCGCAATCCAGGCCCTCTGAGAGGAATAGTGCACTGTACATGTATCTTATTCGCACTGTATATTGGGGGTCATTCCGAGTTGTTCGCTCGTTGCCGATTTTCGCAACGGAGCGATTAAGGTTAAAATGCGCATGGTACGCAGTGCGTATGCGGTAAGTATTTTAGCACAAAACTTAGTAGATTTACTCACGTCCGAACGAAGAATTTTCATTGTTGAAGTGATCGGAGTGTGATTGACAGGAAGTGGGTGTTTCTGGGCGGAAACTGACCGTTTTCTGGGAGTGTGCGGAAAAACGCAGGCGTGTCAGGGAAAAATGCGGGAGTGTCTGGAGAAACGGAGGAGTGGCTGGTCGAACGCAGGGGGTGTGTTTGTGATGTCAAACCAGGAACGAAACGGCCTGAGCTGATCGCAATCTGTGAGTAGGTCTGGAGCTACTCAGAAACTGCTAAGAATTTTCTATTCGCAATTCTGTTAATCTTTCGTTCGCTATTCTGCTAAGCTAAGATACACACCCAGAGGGCGGCGGCCTAGCGTGTGCAATGCTGCTAAAAGCAGCTAGCGAGCGAACAACTCGGAATGACCCCCATTGTCCTGTGAACACCATTTCAATGTAATGAAACCCATGTATTACATAGCGCAGTTCTGCCCTGCTTGGCGTTCTGAATGGGCACACAGATCAGCTGCACAGGAGCAAAAGGGACATAGGGGGAGATGTACTAAGCAGTGATCAAAGGGGAGATGTGAGCCAGTGGAGAAGGTGACCCACTGTCCCGCATAATGGAGTTTGACCCACTGGAAGATAGAGTAGCACCTCCACCACACAGGGAAAGGTTAGGGGGTCTGTAGGATTAAGCAATATGAGTGGCTAGCTGGGGGGAGTTATTCAGAATGCTCAATAACTCCTATTGCAAATGCCATTTATGGTGCTTTGAGGAATGCAGAGGAACATACCTCTCTGCTCTGATAGGATACAATGCTAAATCAGAGCCTCCCTGAAGGTATGGCTAGGGTTGGGCAATGACCATCACTGGTCTGATGGTAACAGTAACGAGATTTGCCACCGATGGGAGCATGTTGAAAGTGGACATTAAGTCCCGATAGCCAAAGGCGGCCACAAACTCCACATGCACAAAGCTGAACCATCCATGGCTTCTACATACCCTCCAACATTTTACACACAGAAATCGGTACAAATTAGGAAAGGGGGCGTGGTCACTGGTAAAGTGGGTGTGGCCACGTCCCTTTTCCTATACTTTCAATGGAAGTTTGGAGAGCCAAAAATCGGTACAGACCATAAAAAAAGGTACTATACCTGCCAAAAAGGTACAGTTGGAGGGTATGCTACTAACCCAGTGGTTTCCAAACTTTTTTGAATCACGGCGCCCTAGAATATCAGGATTTTTTTCACGGCACCCCTAGGCCAAAAATTTCTTATTGAGAAATTTAGAAAGAAATATTACATTAAGTAGATCGCGTTTATATGTCATCCTTAGGGTCAGTTGTGTGGCGAGGGACAAGATTTGCTTCTGTTTGGCAACATATTTTATGGCTGGCAGCCACCAGCACTGGTTTTGCCTATTATATTGACCATGAATAATTTGAATTGGTCCTGGACCACCAACCCAGGGCACCCCTGCAAGTGTCCCGAGGCACCCCAGGGAGCCACGGCACACAGTTTGGGAACCTCTGTACTAACCAATGATTTAAAACCAAGGACAATCTATGGCAGATTCGTCGATGGGCAACCCTAGCTGTAACATGACCTACCTGCCTTCATAGGCAGTGCCAAGGATTGTCAGTATGCTTAGGAGATTGCTGACAAAGACATATTATACACGTGAGCTTTCACTGTGGCTCAGTGAGGCATTCAAATGCATTATATGATGCCAAACAATAATTGCTTTTCATTGGATACACACCATTCCATACTAGCAACCACAGATGAAGTGCAGTGCTTTACTATTTCATTGTTGCATCCCACTGAAATTGCCGTTTGATCATGTCTGTGATTTATGATACGTGTAGCTTGTTATTTTTATAGGTGGCAGAACACAAACTTCCTTTACTTTCTATCAGAGAAAGGGCATGCCTCATGTATGAACTAGGGTGGCCAATCCCGGGCCATTTTTTCAATCCCGGGTATCTGGATTGAAAAGTGGTCCATCTCGGGATTGGTTTGTTTCCTGTGTCAACGCCCCGCACCACACACATAACTTACCACCATGGTATCTGGGACGACAGGTGGGTAACTTCCTCCGGTTCGGTGAAACCTGTGCGGCGGGTGGCGGACGGCTGGCTGCTCAGCGTGACCTCTGACTTCACGTCATGCTGTGCAGGGGCAGTCAGGAGGAGGTGGCTGGGCAGCGTCAGAGCCTCCTGAGGAAGCTCAAAGCTGCCCGGCATTAAAAAAACAAAGGACCGCCTGATCCCGAAATCCCCGGGATTGGAGATTCCAATCCCGGGATTGAATCCTGGACGATTTTTGGCCTAAATCCTGGGATCCCGCCGATCCCGGGACTATGAACATTTACATTTGAAGGAAGACATGGGGGAAATTTACTAAAGTTTCAAAAATGAAGAGTAGTGCTGCCATAGCAGCCAATCAGATCCTGTCTATCATTTTCTAGTATGCAATATAGAAATAATAGCTAGTTTCTGATTGGTTGCTATGGCAACACGTACAGTTTAATTTTTAGAAGGCTTAGTAAATCTACTATAAAGAAAGTGTCAGCTGTCCCAGATTTCTGTTAATTAGAGTCCTCAGGGGATTACTGAATGTGATGTAACCCATAACAACCAATGATATGTCAGATATTAGAGGTGTGTGTGTAGTCCTACTAATAAACATTAATTCTCATTGGTTGTTATGGAACGAATGCTAAGCATTCCACTTGCATTGATTAACAAGCCCTGCTACCTCTATTATAGCAGCTGTCTCTGGGGCCAGTTGATAAACCTTTACCAATAAAGCATTTCCCTGACAATGAAGTGCCTGTGTATTGTTCTGCACTAAGCCCTCTGAATAAGTCATGTTTCATTATATCAGTATGGGGTAGGAAGCAACTTACTGCATCACAGGACCACCACGCTATAATAGAACAGACTCAAACTGGAAGTCATACAGTTTAAAAAGCTAAATTCCAGTACAATGTAATTATCCCTGGAAAGCCATATGGATCAGTGAGACGTAAATCCCTCAGAGTGGGCAGACTGTGATCTTAGATGAGATTAAAGCTTCAGAAATCTCATGAGGAATAAGCGTCGCCTTAGAAGCATATGGAAAGGACGACTTTTAAAATAGTTTTTCATACACAGCCCATATGTAACAATAAACAGTTTCCAATAACAAGCAAAACTTTAACTTCGGGAAACTATCACCCCCTAATAGAGGGCGGTACGTTACTTTCCTTCTATGCAGCCGTCCAAGTATGTTTCAGTTTTCTGGGTACTTGCATTGGGTTCTGGTATGAATGGTCGACCATGTTATGGTCGACATTCATTAGGTCGATCACTATTGGTCGACATAGACATGGTCAACATGGACTAATATTCGACACATGAAAAAGGTCGACACGGGACAGGTCAACACGTGAAAAGGTCGACAAGGACTTTTTTAACTGTTTTTGGTGTAATTTTTTTCCGTAACATGACCAGGAACCCCAATTAATGTACTGCATCCCCTTGCATGGCGATCGACTATCGCTGCGCTCGGCACAGGTTACCGTTCCCAATCGTAGTCCACGAGGATGGTAAAGTATGAAAAAGTAAAAAATGCCTTTTAAAAAAAAAAAGCCATGTCACCCTTTTCATGTGTCAACTATTTTCATGTGTCGGCCATATGTCCATATTGACTTTGTCATTGTTGACCAATAGTGGCCGACCTAATGACTGTCGACCTTAATATGGTCGACCATCCACACGGATACCCATGCATTGTACGTAAATGCCCACAGTTACCTTCAACTGTTAGTGAAATGACAAGCTACAAACACCAGGGACAAACGCCGGATTTCTGGAGGGGGGGTTTCCAAATGTTTGATTTGAGAGTGATTGTCCCAGCCCATAAAGGATGCATAATTAGCATGCCATGTAACAAGCTACAGTATAGTCTGGCCCAAACACAGTGCAGTGTATGTAATACAGTACATTAGCATATCTCCCAACTGTTCCGATTTTCGCGGGACAGTCCCGCTTTTTTGGGACTGTCCCACTGTCCCACCCGCATGCCACGTTATCCCACGGTGTGTGTGTGTGTGGGGGGGGGGTAGTTGGGACTGCAGAGCAGAGGTGAATGGACGCTGTGTGCATGCCCCCTCAGTGACTAAAACAGGGGCGTGGCCCAGCGCAGGCCCTCCCATAAAGCCCCACCCCCTTTTCATAGACCACGCCCCTTGTGCACGCAGATCTCCCTCCTTACGGCAAACAGAAGTTGGGAGGTATGCATCAGACATACGCAGGCCCAATGACCACGGTAAGCCACTTACCAGATTCTCTCTCTGGTGCGGTGACTGAGCACTCAGATCCACAGACACACACGCAGCAGACTTGTAGGGAAATCTGCTGCCACTGGGCATGTGCTGCAACTCCATTCTGCTCTTTACACTACATGTAGTTGTCGCTGGCCAGGCTGAGAGGAAAGGGTGTTTCTGGGCAACTGGAAACCCCCTCCCTCCTGCGTTTGCCTATGAACACATGTCAAATGCTACCTCGGAACTAGCGGTTCACAGACTATTTTGCTGAGGGCACACTCCTTAAGTTAACATTAACTTAACACTCCTTAAGTTAACATTAGAGAATTCTTACCCCGACTAGGGATGCCCATTGACCATCAACAGATTGCAACCATCGGTGGTCTGGGATCGATGGCAAGTGCTTCTGCCATCAATGTGGGAGACCGGATGCCACACACTGGCATGGAGGTCCACTGTCAGAGGTGTGTGTATGCGCAACACCCAACCATCAATGGATCGACCATTGGCGGTTTCCTACGATGGCTTTCAACCATTATCCATCTTTGATGTGTGCCTCCATAGACGTCCCTACTCCTCATGTGTGTTTGTGGTGAGTTTCTATTCTGGTCATCACGCTAGAGGGCTGATTCTGAGTAGCACGCAGGGCTGTGTTGGTGCTGCGGCGGCCGGCTGGCGCGATCCTATGGGTCACGCAGTCAGCCTATGGTGTCGCAGATGATGCAGCTCGGGGCAATAACGCATGCAGGAGGCACATCTGCATCAGCAACTAGGTGTTGAGGCCACACTCTCCATGTTGCATTACACTGCACTGTACTATTGTGTATTTCAAGCCTCTGTGTAGCTGGCCACACCCCCTTTGCAGGCTGGCCATACCTTTAAGTATGGGCCCCTATTACTGCATTCCCCCGGTGGGCCCTTCATGCGCCACTCCGACACTGTATAGTTAGAATTCGCAGACTTTCTATACTGGGTTCTAATCCTGGGTATGACAAAATAATTGTCAGAGGAATAATCAGCATTGTGAGTGACTGAGCAGATCTATGTAGTGTGCGGCTGTGCGGCTGCTTACTACATAGATCTGCCTAGTTGCGATAGTTTTGAACTGACAATTCTCTGTAGCAGCTTCATATAGTTAGAATCTGCTATCAGCCAACGCAGGAGCGAATAGCTCTATCAGTAAGGTGTCTGCCTTCAGTGGAACAGGTCATGGGTTCTAATCCTGGGTATGCCTGCTAAGAAATATGTGATTTCAAATATATATATTTATTTCAGAACACTCCATGGGGGTAAATTTACTACCAATCAGATTTCAGGTATTATCTTCTAGAAGGTGCTAGATAAATGAGAAGTAGAATCTGATTGGTTGCCATGGGCAACATCCCATCTTAAATAGAACTCCCATCTTAGTAAATTTACCCCCATGTGTATATAAATATATATTTATTTTGCCTCCGGGCACCTGGGACAAACTTACGCCACTGGTCAGACAGGGATATAAAGTCCTGTAGAAGTCAGAAGGAGGCAGTTTTGGTTGCCCTGGTTGGGCCAATGTATTATGCTATGTATGTACTAGTGCTCACTGGTTGTTAAATCGGTGACAAAGTATTGCCCATAGGTAATAAGGATCTGGACATCCATTGTTCGGTCTTGTACCGGGACATGAGCATAGATCACCTGGGCACAAACAGTCCTCCCGTTATAGTCACAGGTGATCACACAAGAGGAGGAACTGGAATCTACAAATACGTACACTGAGGATCGGCAAAGCAAGACATGAACATTGCATCACAGGAACTTTGCAGCAATTGAAACTGCCTGTTCCCAAGTGAAGTTTAATTAGCTGAAGATCCCGCCTCCCTGCTGTACGCTAAGTCGGCGGGAAGAACATAAAAGCGGCGTGCAGGGGTCCTTAAAGCCGCTTAAGGTCAATAACTATCTTCAGCCAGAATAAGATTCCCACATAACAACTATACATAAATTACAACAATTCCCAGCGCTGTATTAATCATAAGACCATACATTATTTTGCTTTAGCCCAACAAAACAGTAAGCCGGCAAATTAGACAAATCAGACGGCAAGGATTAAAGTGGTGCTTTGGTATTACAAGGCGAGAAAGCAAAAAACTAGCAGGACCGTTTATTTATAACTTCTCAACACTTAGAACTCCCTGTATAAAGGGCATCAGCTACAAGGAAGCCTTTACTACAGAATAAAAAAAGATTTTACATTCTAGCAGCTCTATAACCTGGAAAAGAACCAGGCAGGTGATGCACCCAGACTGCCCAAGGTACTAATTAAAATAAATTCTCTCTCAAGGAGCCAGTTCATAATTTTGCGTTCATCTGTGTAGACTGGCTGAGTGGTAAGTGAGCACAGTCATCACTAGGTGGCAGTGTTTCATTAGCTATACATACTGTATATACATCACAATGTGTATTTTAAGTTGCTATTGAAAATGTTCAATGAGGCTCATTCAGGTGCAGTCGCAAAGCGGTTATATTACACTTTCATGTTTTCTGACTGCGCCTGGTCCGCAGTGTGCACACAACGAGTGAATTGTGATTGCGGTCACACCGAGGAAAGTGTCGCAAAGTGAGTGACAGGAAGACAGAGTTTAGGGGTGGGTACAGGGAGTGGTCGGCCAAATGCAGGTGTCATGGCTGTTCAGATGGCATTCTCTGGACGTGCAGAAATTAGCAGTGGCGATCTAACTTGCTACTGGAGAGCGCTCTGAGTCCCGGGAGAGCAGCTCAGCCTGCACGTCTACAGAGGCACTCACACTCAGTGTGGAGAAGTGAGCAAGTGGAGAAGTTGCCCATGGCAACCAATCAGCTGCTACATTTAATTTCATAGAATGCACTTGGGGGGTCATTCAGGAGCGGTTGGCTTTGATATACTGTATGTAAATGCAGAAGGTGGCGTTTATTACATGCAGACACCTCCTGCTGCACTAGTGATCCGAGCTGTGTCCTAGGGGTGCAGTATTGGATCAAAGCAACCACCATCCGCGGATTACGGCACCCATGGTGCTGCGCAAGCCGCCCGTCACAGAGGCAAGGGAATCTTCATCTTGCGATGGAGATCCCAGGCCTCTTCCCACCCCCTAAACAATGGCGATACACCTCCATTTTTCCAAATGGAGCCTGTCGCCATCCCTCCTCGCTCCTGACACGGCATCAGCCAGGCTGTGGCTGTCATAGTACGGGCAAGTTTACCATACCGGCACTAGAGACAATTAAGTCTAAAGCCGGGTACACACTGGAGCAATGTATACCCGAACAATATGGCTGCGGATGTGCCAACCTATAGTACTGTATGTACACATCGAAACGATGTAATGAAGGATGCATGGGGCCGTGTTTTCTGCACAGCCAACCAGACCATAGCGCATGTGACTGCAGGAGCAACATATGTGGATAAGAAGAATTATTTTTTTTACCTCCATTAAAGGGCATAATGAATATAAAGTTTACAGTGGCGCTAGGTTTGTTAATCCTTTGGAATTTATGGAATTTATGCACAGATGTGCCATATCTTCATCTAAACATAGAGAAAAAGAACTCAATAGATCAAAACACAAAAGTATTTAATTAATTATTCATTCATTTATTGGTCGAAATGGTTCATCGTTGCATTTTATATGCAGGAACAAGTATCACGTTTTATGCATAAATTCAGAAAATTCTAACGGTTTCACGAACTTTCTATCCCCGCTGCAGCACCAGCCGGTCCAATGGTTATTCCTAGATATTCTCTAGTTTTAATGAAAATTGCATTTCTGTGTGCACTAAAAATAGTTATCCTTGAGTCTCAATGTCATTGTCAATGACACACAGGATGCATAGCTACAGAATGCCTGAAGAGTTATATTATAAGGTCATTCCACTTATGGATGAAATAAATTATAAATACGCTGAAGTGAGTAAACACATTCTTGTGTGATTAACCCCTTATTATCTCAACTGGATTACACCATATAGCTTTATTGTACTTTAAGAATTTGCATTGTTTAACTTTTTCATCTACATTATATTTTCATGCTGTAAGTAATCTGTATTTGACAGTGGATTTATTTACCTTGATTTATTTACTTTTTTTGTACTTTGGTGAAGGACTCAAGGTTTTTCTGAGCGAAAAGGGATTACTGCGATATGGGTTACCACCACTAGATGGCAGAGTTTCCTGCTAGTCTGGATGCACATACCGTAAAATGACAGTATAAAACATGATTAGATGTACTATAATAATACAGATATAGAGAAATAACTATTTGCAGCGAATGCTGGCTGAATATGGACACAATATGTTTTGCATCAATATTTCATCCTGGAATCACTATGATTTATATCATGTGTACTCTCAGCCATTTCCTCGTAAGAGCACAATGAACCACATTTGCACTGCAGTTGTGCTGCATTCACCAAACAGTGAGCACAGCTCAATCTATACATATGTGCCAGGGATGCAGGGAAAGTGACTTAGGGGGGACATGTACTAAGCAGTGATAAAAGTGGGGAAGTGAGCCAGTGGAGAAGTTACCTATGGCAACCAATCAGCATTGACGTAACATTTATAATTTGCATACTATAAAAGTATACAGAGCAGCTGATTGGTTGCCATGGCCTACTTCTCCACTGGTTCACATCTCCACTTTTATCACTGCTTAGTACATGTCCCCCTTAGTGTATTAGCCCTTAGACCTCCAGAAAAAGTACTGTTTAAAATCCAGGCCGAGATGTAATGAAGTTCGAGTTCAATGGCCGAGAGGGATGCAGGCCGTACTCAGACATTTTTTTAAAGTGGCAATCATGTTTAAGGCATGGCCCCAAATATACATTCAGAGCGTGACTAGGGTGTGCGAATGGTGCCCCCTCATGTTTGGGTGAGGGAAGAGGCGAGTCACAGCGAAAAAAAGGGTCCTGCTCCGGCACGGTAAACACTGAGGTCCACAAATACACATTTAAAATTCCTTATAGGACAATGCTGATATTGTATGTGACCTTCACATTTATCTCTCTGTGAGCTACTGTCCTCTGGTATTATCCATCTTCAGTTCTGAAACCTTCCCTGCAGTGTCTATTATTGTGGAGACAGATATGACGGGCTTACTGAAGTACACAGAAAGAAGGTCTCCTGTTGATCAGACATTTATTTTATGTCCTTAGTCAGAGGTGTAGTGTATAGCTATGGCACCTCCCCAATCCTGAAGTGTGCCAGGAAGGTGGCGCGTCCAGACTGTGAGGTGAAGTTAAAGGTAGTTAAAAATAACAAACACCATGAGATGAGCACTTACCACAATAGAACGAGGCTTTGGGAAGGAATGGAAGGGCATCTTGTTGTTGCCTAGATGCTGAAAGCTACAGGGATACATGTGACTATCCAGTGGAAGGGAGCAGCCAAGTTGAAGCAAATTAACAGATAGGCTGTCTCCCCGTTACTGGCCAAGGTGGGCCACATAAATGATACCACCATGCAGAACACCCCCTTGATGACCTAGGCAACCTACAGCTGAACTGTGTCAGGCCCCCCTGGCCGCCTGCTGTTCACCAGGCAGGTTCTAGGTTTCCTAGCAGGTGATAGACCACTAGGAGGGAGACAAGAAGGAGCCAGAAGGAGGTGGCACAGAGCAGAAGGGAGAAGGGACCTAGCAGTACAGGCTGGCAACTAGTGTATTGCGGACACCGCTCATCAAGGATTACCAATCCTCCGGAGCAATCTCAGCCAGACGGGTGGTGACCTAATGGGGGCATCACCGCTATGGACTGCTGGGGATTGGGAAATGGACCCAGCAGTCAGTGGTGGCGCCGGGGGTCAAATTCTTGTGATCCAGATGGCGCCCTCAGCCGGGGCAACTGCCTGGAGCAAAAGCTCCACCTGCTCAGCCCTCGCTACACCCCTATCCTTAGTGCCAAGTCTATTGAATGTGACCATATGAGGGTGTCAGGGATATAGTATGCTGAACACCCCTTCTAATCCAAATTGTGATGAACATTGTGCTGCATTGTGTTAACAAGACATGATTATTTTATGTCCATTGTACAATCCTTAAATGTCACCAAGAGAGGTCGTACACCGGCTACTATAAAAATGCCTTTTGTTTGTGTACTACCAGATGTGTACTATGACTGCTGTCAGTTGCATCTACAGAATCCTCCATCACATCCTCCTTTAGCAGACATGCTGGAGCCACAAAAGGCATCCTCTCAGTCTATTTGCACCAAGGTTTACATCTAATGAGCTGCTAAGAACAATTTCATCATATTATCTCTATGTAAAACTTTAGTGCAGTATTTTAAGTAATACAGTGACTGCTTTGCTATATGAACTCCCAGCATGTGTTATAACAAAAACGTATACCCTCTCTAACGGCATCCAGTCAACAGAGTATAGTACATGGTTAAGTGGTCACATCCAAGACCACACCAGTAATAATGGTGCCTGGTAGGAATTACCTGAGCCTCCTTATATATCAGTCACGTAGATAGATGGACCTGTAATATATTAGCCGTCCATACACTTCTATTTAACATCTGTGTTGTTCACACATTTCCCATGTTTGATCTCCAGTCACAGTTTAGCAGCAACACACGTATTTTCCCCACTGATGTTGGCTGCTGTAAGAATCTCTGAGAATTAGCTCGAGGCTTGATCATCTCCGAAGTCTCATCAGGGAAAGTGAGGTTCTGCCTACGGCTCTATAGGCAGCAGCAAAATGCTGAATAACCTTTGTTATTAATCCTATGCCAGTCTCTTACATCAACATTTGCATTAAAAAGAATAATCACTGAAATATTTACGTCTATAAATTTGCTTTGATGGTCTCATTCACTTTTAATTTCCCTGTTACAGTATACGCTGAGACTTTCACAGACCTCGGAGTCCTTGCTTGGCTGCCATGTACGACTTTTGCAAAGCAGTGAAAGAGCAAAATGCAAATATACTGTAAGAAGAGAAGAATGTTTGGAAACACTGGCCCTCATTCCGAGTTGATCGCACAAAGCTGCTTTTTGCAGCCCGTGCGATCGACTAGTCGCCGCCTATGGGGGAGGGATTTTTTGCATAGCAAGGCTGCGAACGCTTGTGCAACCCTGCTATGCAAAAAAAGTTTGTGCAGTTTCTAAGTAGGTCCTGACATACTCTCCGGCTGCAATGTCTTCAGCGTGACTGGTCCCGGAGTTGACGTCAGACACCCGCCCTGCAAACGCCTGGACACGCCTGCGTTGGACTCACTACTCCCAGAATACAGTGAGTATCTGCCCTGGAAGGCCTTTCGCTTGTCAATCTTCTTGCGATTGCTTTCGTTGCTGTCCCTGACGTTGCCCAGCGACAGCCATCGCTGGGCAACGACGCGCGTGCGCAATGCGGCCGCCGCGCATGCGCAGTTCCGACTCGATCGCACCGCTGGGAAGAAGTACAGCGTGCAATCGGGTCGGAATGACCCCCACAGTTCCTGTTGGAAACTATCTACAAGAACAGAGTTTGTTTAAAGAGTGCACACAGATGAACACTACAGGTGTCGCATATCAGATTAATCAGCACAGTCTCCTGGTGCGTCCTAATCACATCGTGTTGGGCCTAAGACGCAATTAAAAAAAAAAAAAAAGACGCCATGCGTTAGCGGTGTTGTGCGGGTCCGGTCGGCTCACTTGCGTATGGAGGCTAGATATATGAGGACACATCTGTAACTCACTCAGGGTCAAGGTTAGGGTCAACTAAGGCTGCATTTGATTCATATTAAGCCATATGGGAGTTTGTTGTCATGCATCTTCACGCCCATTCCCTACTGAAGTTAAATGTTAACACCCCTGACACGCCTCTTCATGTACAGGAGAACCACAAGACCAAGATATGCTCAACTCTAAATACAGATGCAATCTCTGCAAATTTAAATAGCTAATTGTGTTATGTTCCAAAACCAGGCCATATTTTGTGTTCCCTCGGAAAAGGGTTAAGAAGGAACTCCATAAAATGTGCAGCTATACCGATAATTATCTTGATTGCTGCAATTATAGCAAAGATAACCTTTTGGAAACACAAACATTATGCCATTATTAAAGACCGTGCTAATTGATTTAGCAGATTTTATTTGTGCAAGATTGTATCAGAAAATACGGACTGAAATCAGCTCCGTCTTTTTTATTGTTATAAAATGTCATCCAGAACATTTATATTACTGTGCGTCTGGTGTGAGATTTCTCCAGGTGGACAGATAGCTAAATAGGTGGGAGCACGAGGCTTACTACAGCGTGCAGGGTACACGCCGATCGCGTCAAAGTGCTCTGACATTCAGCTCTCAATCCACAGTCTGCGCTTACTGCAAACCTTTAAGATACAGGTCTGTTTTATGACACAGAGATCGACAGTCCGCTATTTGTAGAGATGCCATGCCAGCAGCAACTAGCACGCATGTATCATACCCCTTTCACACCGCACAAATAACCCGGTTTCGTCCCGGTATATTGCCAGGTCGACACGGATCGCTGTGCAGTGTAAAAGGGGCCATAGACGAATTCCCGTCGCCTGACCCGCCTGACGGCGGGTTATAAGAAGGGTTATTCCCGGGATATTACCAGGTCAGGCGCAGTGTGAACGGGTTACCCGGGTTCAATACGACCCGGTACCCGTTCACTGCATAGGGAGAGGCGACGCGGAGATGATCTCATCTGGCAGTGCCACCTCCGCACCCGCTCCCGATAACGGCTCCATCCCCGCCGGGTCGGTATTGCGGTGTGTAGGGTCCAAAGCTGGGTCCCACCCGGGTAGGACCCGTTTCCAATTCCCGGGTGGGACCCGGCATTGCGATCTGAAAGCGTATAAGTAAGCAAGTGTATGCCGATGAACTGCCTGAAGGGAGCATTACATTGATTTATCTATACAGAGTGCAGGGTCCCTGGGTCCAAGATAGCCCACTCACTCCTCTCTTGTCCTACTGCCACTTTCCACAATTTTCCAAAGGTATTTTTGGAAAGAAGTTGCTCTCGCCAACTGAGGGGGGGGGGGGGGGGGGGGGGCGTAGTGAGGGTGACCCTAAAGACATTTGCACACAGGTCCCTCCAGTCTTAAAACACACCTGGGGTATGGCATTGGAAAAATGAGGGCATGGTTTAGCAGATTGGGTACATGGTTGGTGAAGAATGTGAGAGGGGCCTTGGTAAATCAGGTATGGAAGTTATCTGATTTTTTTTATTTATATTCCACTATTGGGAGGTATAAGTGTTTTAGCGTGATACAGCCCGATAAATGCTAAGCAGCAGGATCTGGGGCTGCAAGCTCTGAACGTCTGCTAAATATATTATGAAATATATTACAAAAGTAAAGTTACTGTGTATAACTTCCTGTTAAACGCTGTTATCGTGCGTTGTTCCTCTGGCGGCAATATATAAAAAGCTGCATGATCCAAAGTACAACTTACGTTGGTTTAGACGCTTCTGCCTGGTCTGTCTGTAGCTTCTCCCCTCCTTCCACCTCCATCGTACAATACACAATGCGGTTCGGAGCCAGTGATTTCAATCCTTGGACTTCCATTATTACAACCTGAAGACACATTTAGTGCAAGATGTAATTAGGAGAACTTTGGCAATGTACAGATTTATACTGTGAGCTGCAAGATTTGCAAATTAATAATTTAAAGCTGAGAAATTTGATTAAAGTTTATTTCCGGGCCCTACAAACCCTTGAAAATCAGCTAATGAATTGAAAACTACCATGAAAATAGCTTTTTAACGTGCTGCACAAAATAAATGACAACTAAAAATGTTCTTTCCGCAAAAAAACAAAGCAAAACATGGCTCTGCCTAAAGTTATAGTCACTCGTCGTCTTTTATAAAGACCTGTTTATGCTGCTGTCAAAGGGGGTAATTCCGAGTTGATCGCTCGCTAGCTACTTTTAGCAGCCATGCAAACGCATAGTCGCCGCCCACAAGGGAGTGTATTTTGCAAATGTGCGAACGCGTATGCAGCCGAGCGGGACGAAAAAGATTTTTGCCGTTTCGGAGTAGCTCTAGAATTACTCAGCCCTTGCGATCACTTCAGTCTTTTTGGTCCCGGAATTGACGTCAGACACCCGCCCTACAAACACCTGGACACACCTGCGTTTTTCCAAACACTCCCTGAAAACGGTCAGTTGACACCCACAAACGTCCTCTTCCTGTCAATCTCCTTGCGATCGGCTGTGTGAATGGATTCTTCGTTAAATCCATCGCCCAGCAACGATTAACTTTGTACCCGTACGAAGCGCCTGCGCATTGTGGTGCATACGCATGCGCGATAGCAACCTGTTCGCTGCGCTACGAAAAACGAAAGCGAGCGATCAACTTGGAATGACCCCCAAAGTTATTATGTTACCTAATGACTCTGCAAAGTGAGCAATGAACGGGGTTCATTCCACAATCATGTTTGCTGACATCGCATAATGGTGTGACCAGGTTCTGTCAAAACGTTCTGCGTTCCGAAGCAGGATGCCACCATTTGCAGAGGAGCTGAATTTACATGGGCTGATGGTGGGTGTAAAGCTATTGCTAATTAAACAGTAGCTGTACAGGAATGACTAGTTTGTAAATTACACTGAAATTGTCAGTCATTAAGCCGTGAATATGTAGCCAATCAATTCACTAGAAAGCGATAAGGCTCCTCAGGGAATTCACGGTTTACTAATGAATTATTAAGCAGCTTTCTCATGCATATTGCGGTAAATTTACTAAAATGGGAGTTCTATTTAAGATGGGGTGTTGCCCATAGCAACCAAACAGATTCAAGGTTTTATCTTCTAGAACATGGGTCTTCAACCTGTGCCCCTCCAGCTTCTGTGGATCTACATATCCCAGCATGCCCTGCCTCAGTTTTAGCATACCTTAATAGCAAAACTGTGGCAGGGCATGCTGGGATGTGTAGTTTCACAGCAGCTGGGGGGGCCACAGGTTGAAGACCCATGTTCTAGAAGGTGCTAGATAAATGAGAAGTAGAATCTGATTGGTTGCTATGGGCAACAAATGTTGCACATGTATAAATTCAAATAGTGTTTTGGTAAGCGTAATGATGTTCCATATTTTTGACTGGGTGTCGCACTACTTTATCTAGTAATGGCGACACCAAAGACCCAGCACATTAATTGGGGTCTATTCATGAAACAGTGAAAAGAGTGGAGAAATGAGCCAGTGGAGAAGTTGCCCATAGCAACCAATCAGCTTCTAAGTAACATTTGTCAAGTTCATTATAGGAAATTATACGTAGCAGCTGATTGGTTGCCATGGGCTACTTCTCCACTGGCTCACTTCTCCTCTATTTTCACTGCTTCATGAAAAAACCCGATAACATGCCTACACAGCTGCGATTTTTCAGGCAACAGACTTGGTAATCGCTGCTGGTGAAGCAGCTGCCCAGTTAAGAAAACTGATGCCCAACGGTGCCATTACAAAGTGCTCAGCAACTGCGTACACATACTCAGCATTGACATACTAACCAGTAACATCGACTTTCTGAGTGAGTCAATTGTCCCGTAGACTGGCCGCGGCAATAGTGATGCTGGGGCCATATTTCTCTACGTACATGATTGCAGCTGAAGGAGTAAAGACGCCCTGAAAATGGCCATAACACTCAAGCAATTTTTACGCCATTCCCCGTTATCTCATTCAAACGGTCCCTTCTCGTAAATATCTCACTGCACGCAACATCGCAAAGGTACCTTGTGCGTGAGCGGTACGTTCACCACACGTGCGCAGTCTACCGATAATCGCTCTGTTGCGTGAACATCGGTATTGCCTACAAGCATGAATTAGGTCCTAAGTGCAATGTGAGCAGTCTGGGGGGTTAATTAAGGCTCAGCATACAATTTAAGGAATGATTCTGGGGCCCAAACATGTCCACTATTACTTTCAGGCACACCTGGCCACTGGTAAATACCAGCATATCCAGGTTGCCAGTCTGGGCCTTAATCATTTTAATTACATAGAAGGTGGAAAACTGTCAACAAAAACTGAACGTGTCTCACAGCCAAACATTCAATATGCGAATTAGTGCTTGCTGCTGCCTGTGCGTTCAGCCAGAAGTCATCTGATTGCACAAAGCAAAGAGAGCAAGAACTTTGCCAAATGGATTGCTTTGAAATTAATTGGTACCAGGAAATCATAAAACAAAATAAAAATGAAATAGTCCTTATGCAAAGACTGATTGTCATTTACACCATCTGCATAGTCAGAGCCTACATGGCCGGTTTCCTGTGTGTGCGACATAAGACAGAGACTCTGGGCCTTATTCAGGGTTGTTAGCAAACCAAAAAAGCACAATAAGGGGCAAAACCATGTTGCACTGCAGGTGGGGTAGATGTAACATGTGCAGAGAGAGTTAGATTTGGGTGGGGTGTGTTGAAACTTGAATCTAAATTGCAGTGTAAAAAATAAAGCAGCCAGTATTTACACTGCACAGAAACAACATAACCCACCCAAATCTAACTCTCTCTGCACGTGTTACATCTGCCCCACCTGCAGTACAACATGGTTTTGCCCATTAGTATGTTTTTGGGTTTGCTAGCCTCTGTGCTGCTGAGAGAGCCGCAGATTGGGAGATGTTCTTACTCTACCCTGCTGACCTTCGCTGCTCAGTCTTCTGTTATAATTATTATAATATCCAGCGGCTCAGTCCGGAAATGCACTGATCGTTATATATCTCTAATCACCTTAATGTACTGCACGGGACGGAGTGCAGCGCTTACCTCTAAACTGAACGACAGGACAACGTCGGATTTGGAGAGCTGGTTTTCATTCTCTTCCCCCATGTCTATGATTGATGTGTTGTGGCTGCGTTTCAGCTTTTGAAGCTTAAATTCGGAGCCGCCCTTAGACACCGGCATGCTCTCCAAATTCGCCATTAGCAGGTTGACTGAAGACTTCAGCTCTTCAATGTACATATTTTCCATTTCCTTCGAGACGAATTTTGGAAACTTACGTTCCTACAAAACAGAACATTAAGTTACATAAAAAAAAAAAGCAACGTCTGCTGCTGGAGGGTGGCGTAGTGGTCAGCATTGCTGCCTCGCAGCACTGAGGTCATGACCTCAGTTACCAGTCATGGCCTATTTCAGTGCTCCATTGGGATGTAATCATGTTACCGGCAGTCGGGATGCTGGCGGTAAGGAGACCGACTCCGGAATTCCGACCGCTAGAAATGCCAACAGTCAGCATGCCAACTTACAGGGACTATTCCCACTCGCGGCTGTCCACGACACCCACAGAGTGGGAATTGAACCTGGGCGAGCGCAGCGAACCACCAAGCCCGCTGCGTGGTGACCGCAGTAAGCCCGTAAGGTGGCTTCGTTCCACTCGCCCTCCAAACCGCCCCCTCTCCCCCCCCCCTCGCCAGCATTCTGGCGGCCGGGATCGCGTCCTCAGTATGCTGACTGCAGGGATCCCGGACGCCGGCATCACATACTCATACCGCTCTATTTTCCTCCAGTTAATTATTATATTCTGACCAGTAGTGACTGCTGCATCCAGTGGGCACTTTGCATGGGGGGGTGCCGGATAGCACATATAAACATACATGCAATGCTGTATGTAATACATTTGCTGGCTGGCTGTCCCCGGGTTCAGCAGCACTGTGCAGTACACAGCCTCCAAAGCACTCGGGATGCAGCACACAGCTTCACTTCTAAACCCGCCCCCAGACTCCTGTGAAACTAGCCAATGGTAGTCTGGGGGCGGGCTCAGAAGGAGAAGTGAATTTGAATGCTGCCTTCCCACTGCAGCTGGGAAACGCACAGCACTGCCGATCCCTGGGGTAAGGCAGCCAGCACATATATTACATACAACATTGCATGTATTTTTTATTTGCTACATGTGTTACAATGCCCTCACAATACAACTGGCTGAGGTCATGGGAAGGCACAGACCTGACCTCATTGGGTGTTTGACAAAGTCCTTAAAGGTTCTGGAAAAGTAATTAAGGAGCGAAAAGCGGCAAAAGGTAGAGAGCCTCCCAAGTTTGTTCCGCACCAAAGTGTAAAGATGATCACTGCGATATTGCACAATGATTATATTGTTTCACACATATGAAGAGCAAGTGTCCTGGTGTGGTACGGGGTCAATGTGCAACAATAATTACCCGCGCAATTTGATCTGCCATTTGAAGACGACCATCTAGCTCACGTCTTATCTGGGCGGCTTGTTCATCTGGATTATCGAGCTGTAAGGAAAAAAAAATATATATATTTTTTTTACAATATAATGTTGCTAAAACAGGTATAATTACAATCACAGCCGAGAGACTAAGCAGACTATTTTTAGTATGACAAAATAAAAACCTGAACATCCGAATCCTCCGTGTATTACTTTTGTAGAATGTCCTTTTCATATATTGTTATAGCGATTTGCATATTGTTTGTTTACCAACCTCAGTCTCCAGAGATGTACGGAGTATCGCTCTGCTCAAACGAGCGCACAGATACATAAAAGCCAAAGCACAAACACTGCAATTACTTTGACTCTTTAGTTCCTAAGTACTATCAATGAAATTCCTTACTGAAACTCTGTGGGAGATTTATCAAACCTCGGAGAGAGATAAAGTTCCAGCCAATCAGCTACCGTCATTTTTCAAACATATCCTGTAACATGGCAGCAGCTGATTAGTTAGCACTTAGGGGGTCATTCTGAGTTGATCGCTCGCTAGCTACTTTTTGCAGCCGTGCGAATGCTAAGTCGCCGCCCACTGGGGAGTGTATTTTAGCTTTGCAAGTGTGTGAACGCCTGTGTTGCCGAGCTGTACAAAAACAGTTTGTGCAGTTTCTGAGTAGCTCTGGACTTACTCAGCCGCTGCGATCACTTCAGCCTGTCCGGTCCCGGAATTGACGTCAGACACCCGCCCTGCAAACGCTTGGACACGCCTGCGTTTTCCCAAACACTCCCAGAAAACCGTCAGTTAACACCCATAAACTCCTTCTTCCTGTCAATCTTCTTGAGATCGGCTGTGCGAATGGATTCTTCGTTAAATTCATCGCCCAGCACCGATCCGCTTTGTACCCGTACGACGTGCTGGCACATTGCGGAGCATACGCATGCGCAGTAGTGACCTGATCGCTGCGTTGTACAAAAACCTCAGCGTGCGATCAGGCTGGAATGATCCCCTTTATCTCTCTCCAGGATCCTTGCACGCCGTGATATTATGTATGACTGCTACACAAAAAACTATCTAGCTGATCCAACACACATTTTGGGGTTCTAATTGTAAAGTTCTGGTCATCAAGAATATGGCTAGATAACAGCGCACGGTGCATTTCAACTATTCTCACAGAGGACAGCCAGTGACTTTACAGGAGCACCCATTTGATATAATATAGAACAAATATGTAATACATACAGTATAACAATGTTTTTAACATAAATAAATAATAAAGCTAAAAAACACTACTGATACAGTATATGTTGTAAGTGCTAGGGGTCATCATGTTTATATTATATAAGGGTCAGGGGCGGTGGGGAGGTGATGGTATTAGCTTCAGCACCCCCAATCGCTCCTCCGCTCCTGGATGTGCAATGATTAGCTCTGCCCACCACAAATGTATAGTTTGTTAATATAATAAGTGCAGAGGTGATTATATGTAATCGGTAGAATAATCCACCTGCACTCCTGAGAGACCAGCTACCCTAAACTGGTGTAAGAAAGAGAAGCCCCCCTGGTGAAGATCTCTAAAGAAGGCTACATATAGCAAAACCAATTCACTTCTCTCAGCAGCATCACTTATACCCCTTTCAGACCTCACAAATAACCCGGTATCGACCCGGTATACTGCCGGGTCAACATGGGTCGCTGTGAGGTCTGAAAGGGTCACTCCTGAATTCCCGGGTTGCCTGACCCGGTAATTCAAACCGGGAATAAAGAGGGATTATTCCCGAGTTAGGTGCATTATGAACGGGTTACCCGGTCGATGCGACCCGGCACCCGATCAAAGCATAGGGAGAGGCGGCGCGGAGATGATCTAATCTACCAGCGCCACCTCCGCACCCGCCCCCGATGTTGCTGCGGTTCCCACCCCCGATGGCAACCCGACCCGGCATGTTGTTGTGTCAGGAAGCCAGTTCTCAGGGTCCAATGCCAGGTCACACCCGGGAAGGACCCGTTTCCAATTCCTGGGTGTGACCTGGCATTTGCGATCTGAAAGCAGTACTAGCGGGTATGGGTCATTAGGACGACAGTCATTAGGTCGACCACTATTGGTCGACATGCATTAGGTTGACATGTTCATTAGGTCGACATGTACTAGGTAGACATGGAAAAAGGTCGACATGAGTTTTCCCCCCCTTTTTTGGTGTTGTTCTCTTCGTAAAGTGATGGGGAACCCCAATTAGTGCACGGTGTCCCCTCGCATGGTGGTCAGGGTGCCTCGCTCTGCTACCACTTTGCTCGGCACAGATTACTATTCCCAATCGTAGTCCACGTGGATCGTAAAGTATGAAAAAGTTCAAAAAAGGAAAACATTTTTTGGAAAAACCCATGTCGATCTTTTTCCATGTTGACCTAGTGACCATGTTGACCTAATGCATGTCGACCAATAGTGATCGACCTCAGGGCCGCAGCCAGAGCTTTGTGGACCCCAAAGCAACATTCTGAAGGGGTCGCCATCCCAATGCTTCTAGAGAGACCCTTCTCTGCAGCAGTTGTTAATTTTATGCCCTATAATATTGCCATAGTTCATTTTCTGAACCATAGTAGAGCCTTATTTAATATAATGCCCCATAGTAGTGCCCTAGTTTCTTTTATGAATCGCAGCAGTGCTTAATTTCACCCTATGTCACATGTCAGAGCTGCCAGTACACATTATGCCGCACAGTACCCCCAATTCACATTATGCCGCACAGTAACCCCCAGTTCACATTATGATATATAGTGCCCCCCGTTCATATTGTGCCTCATTACAGTGCCCCGGTTCATATTATATAACATTAATATGCCCTCCAGTTAATTTTATACCACACTACAATGAGCAGGTCCAGGGGCATACCTAGATATATTGCAGGACCCAAGGAGAAAATTTGAAAGGACCCCTACCTACTACCCAATGGCGAAAAATATATATAACACATGTAACTGTGACAGGGAAGGTGGCCCCTCTCAGCTCTGGGCCATATAGCAGCTGCACTGCCTGCACCTATGGTAGCTACGCCCTTGGTCGACCTAATGACTATCAACCTAAGTCTTGTCGACCTAATGACCATATCCCGTACTAGCTACATTTTATAAAGAGAAAGAAAGAAAGAAAGAAAGAAAGAAAGAAAGAAAGAAAGAAAGAAAGAAAGAAAGAAAGAAAGAAAGAAAGAAAGAAAGAAAGAAAGAAGAGGAGGTTTTTTAATATCAGGTTTGAAAAAATGTGACGAGTGCCCTTATTTTATTTCCCTTTAGTTACCGTCAGCATCAATTAATCCTGTCCCCCTGTCCTTATAAGATAAGTAGGACAAATGTATTTTTGCAAAAACCAAAGGTCACTGTGTTATTACATTAATTATGATCCACAAACATCTCGGAACATTTTATTGAAGTACATTTTCTGGGAGATAAGCACACAGCCACAAGCTGTCCCTTCCATAAAGCCGCATTTATTACAGTGTGTTTGTAGCCATATTGGCTCCACATAATCCCTTTTAATAGAGTAACATCTCAGTCCTATGGGGTTTTTCTATGGTTCCAAATTTAAACACTGCAGTGATCGTTTCATGAGATGTTTAATCCTAATCATGGTTGTCTATCTCAGTCCTCCAGGGTCACTGGCATGCCACTATTTTAGAATTTCTCTAATTAACAGGCAATCATTCAATTAGCGCTATAATGTATATCACTCATCTGAAGTTTTCGGCGGTATTACCTGAACACGTGACCTGCCAGTGTCCATTACATTGGATAAATGGTCTTTATAAACTCCACTTCGTGTTCTTAAAGTCACACTGTACTGAAACAGTATTACTCTAAAACCAAAGTATGCTTTGTGGAGCTATCTGACTAAATGCCAGCAAATGTTCTTATATTAGATTATGGAGTCTATGAGGGGTATTTAATTACCGAGAAGAAGCTTCTGGCAATTTTTCCTGATGTTTCTTCAATGTATTTTCACCAAGAAAAACAATCCTTTTCACCCGAAAACACACACTTTCAGTGAAACCTGTGTGTTTTCGGTAGAAACAGCCCCGTTTTCGGCTGAAAACTGGGCTATTTTTGTGGATTTTGCTTCACCTGCCTGAGGCAGGTGAAACAAATCCCTGATAAGCCGCGTCTCGTGCCGGCTTATCAGGGCTAATTGAATAGCCCCTGGAGAGACAATTACCCATGATCAATGATTGCGGGTAATTGAATATCCCCTTATGTACTAAGCCATGGAGAGAGATAAAGTGGAGAGAGATAGAGTACCAGCCTACCAGCTCATAACTGCCATGTTACAGGCTGGGTTTTATCTCTGTCCACTTTATCTCTCTCCAGGGCTTAGTACATAGGGGTAAATGTAAGAGCAGTCACTATGGGGGGAAGTGTTATCAGCACACGTTATGTGCGCTATGCCGCTATGTGCCCCTTGTCTGTATCGGCGCTGCTATCTAGCAGGCCAATATGCTTGGGCAATGTATGAACGGTTAGCATCGTTCGGACAGCTGCAGGGCGATGCCCATAGACCACAGCAGGGACAGAGATATCCCTGGCTGCGGCAGGTGCCGACTACGGACTGCGCTGGGGGTGAGATCCCGCGCCTGCGCAGAGGAGCCAGCCGGGAAGGAGACACAGCACATCATCAGCACTGAGCTGAAACGCTGTGCGCTCAGGAGGACATCGCCGGAGGGGGCAGACAAGATGTTAGTACATCTTGTCAATGTCCCTTCCTGCTTCTCCTCGGTAATGAGGCGTAGCAGGAAGTGTAAAATCCCATGTTAACAGTTGGGTGCTCTGCAATTTTGGTGTCACCCCCTCAATGGTGTCACCGAGCACAGGGACAAGGGCACCCCTAGGTGGAACAGAAATTGCCACCCCGCACCTCCCCTTTCCTGCCTAATTTTATTATTTTCATTGATTGGTTATAAGCTCTCAGTCGATGATAGCCAAATAATAGAATCATTTAAATAAAAGCCACTATGACATTTATTTGTTTTGATTACTGTACTGTATGCATACATATTTACTAAGCAGGGAAGCCTACAGGGGCATGCCCTACCCATTTACACTCCATTGAAGATGGCATATATTATAGTACAGTGAAAATATTTAACAGTTACTGGTACGTTTTGGGCTACCAGTACCAACACAAGCATCCAAGTGCCGCCCCCAAACAAGTGCTGCCCCTAGGCATGTGCCTCACAGGCCTAATGGGAAATTCACTGCTGACCGAGCAGCCACACTGTGCAGGAAGCCCAGGGAGATTATGGGGGCTGCCCAGTTGCTCCCAAAGTCAGATCTCAAGGTACCACAACAGTCCAGGTTGAACGGGACGTGGCCCTACCCTTAGGGTGCCTTGAGGACTGGGCCTAGGACACCAAGACTCGGGGGAGGGGGGAGGGGGAGGCACCACTGAATTTGTTCTGTGTTGGTGGTGGCCATCCAGCTTAACTAAAGATGCTCGTTAGCTGTCCAGCTGCCCTGAGGCAGTGTTGAGGGGAAAGCTCTTAAACTGACTACCAGATGACTGTGGCCATATGATCATGTAGCGTACTGTTACAAGCCTTAATATGTGTACATTGTGCTACAGCGCCATCTTGGGAGCCTGAAGATCTGCCTGCAAATATCTTACATTCATTACCAGCACATGTGCAGTATGAATGAGCACTTCATAAGCGCTCTCTGTTTAGCAGCACTGCATGAGGCATATTATTATTTATTTATTTATTAACAGTTTCTTATATAGCGCAGCATATTCCGTTGCGCTTTACAATTAGAACAACAGTAATAGAACAAAACTGGGTAAAAACAGACAGACATAGAGGTAGGAAGGCCCTGCTCGCAAGCTTACAATCTATAGGCAGCACTGCATGAGGCATATTACAGAAGTCAATTAGTCTAGGGCGTCCAGAACCCTTAATCAGGCCCTGATAGTACATCAGTACGCAAAAGTACTAGACACACAACTGATCGGCCCGCCATAGCCCCACACCCCCAAAGGTAGTTAGCACAGTCCATTTGGAGAGCGAAATGACTGCATAGGAATGGAGAGAGTTAAACCTCCTGTGAGGGGTGGACCTAACTGTTAGGAAAAGTACAGCCCATGGTAGAGAGGTGAGGGTTCAGTATATATAGGGACTTCTAGGCCAGCTTGGTCTCTCTTGCTGCTGAATTGCCGTCTGGTGAGTGCTGCATTGCAGAGTCACTAGACCGTTTAGCTAGTTAGTTAATTTTAGCATTTGCATTGCACTGTGTATTTGTTTGCCACCCTCCTTTTCAATTCCACACTCTATTTGGATGATGGCCGCCTCTCGCCCCCGCCGTGCCGTCAGGACCCCAGCTCGCTACCGCTCATCAGGCGGTGAGGCTGGGCCCGAGGATGGCCCAGCTGCCTGCTACCCGTCTTCCGGGGCCGACGCGGGCGAGAGAAAGTGGATAAGGAGGTTCGGCTGGGTAGGATGGAGGGCCCGTTTAGCTCACCCCCGGTGGATGACTTGGTCATCTCCCCAGTGGGGGTTGTCCCCAAGAAGGCTCCAGGTGCCTTTTGGCTCATTCAGCATCTTTCTTACCCGTCGGGGTCGTCGGTCAACGACGCGATACCACCGGCTCATTGCTCGGTGGTGTACCAGTCGTTTGATGAGGCGCTAGAGTTGGTCCGTAGTTACGGCCCTGGGGCCCTGATGGCTAAGATCGATGTGGAATCCGCATTTCGGTTGCTCCCGTTGCATCCAGACTCATTCCGTTTTATGGGTTTTCGGATCGGAGCGGAGTATTTCATCGACAAATGTTTGCCGATGGGATGTTCCGTTTCCTGCTCGTTTTTTGAACGGTTTAGCACGTTTTTACATTGGTGTGTGGAGTCTTCGTCAGGGGGTCATGGAGTTGCGCATTACCTCGATGATTTCCTGTGTGTGGGACCGGCGAATTCGCCGCGCTGCAGCGACTTGCTGTTCAGCATCAGAGCGCTGTTTTTTCACTTTGGCGTTCCTGTGGCCGAGGATTAAACGGAGGGGCCGGTTTCCTGTTTATCGTTCTTGGGGATCGAAATCGACACAGTAGCGGGATTGTGACGCCTTCCTCAGGCCAAGGTTGCGAAGCTACGTGAAGTTATTTGCCAGTTCGTAAGGTCGCGCAAAGTCACGCTGCGGCAGGCGCAGTCCTTGATGGGCCTTTTGAACTTTGCTTGTCGGGTAATCCCGATGGGCAGGGTTTTCTGCCGAAAGCTGGAGAGGGCGACGGCGGGGTGTGCCAGGCCGCATCATTTCATCCGCTTGTCGTCCGAGATTAAGAGGGATTTGGCCGTATGGGCCTCGTTCCTGGGGGATTTCAACGGGGTGCATATCTGGCAGGCCCCAACGGTCGACAGTGCTAGGTTACAGCTGTTTACCGACGCGGCGGGTTCCTCTGGGTTCGGTTGCTACCTTGAGGGATCTTGGGACGTGGCCTCGTGGCCTGAGGAATGGCATCGCGAAGGTTTCACTAAGGACCTTTTGCTGCTGGAGCTTTTCCCCATTATGGTGGCGCTGGAGGTTTGGGGCGATCGTCTGGCTCATCGCAGCATTTTGTTTAGATGTGACAATCTGGGCGTGGTGCATGCGATCAATAACCAGAGGGCGAAGTCGCTAGTGGTTCTGAGGGTGCTTGGGCGATTGCTTCTGACATGCTTGCATAAGAATGTATGGTTCCGCGCGCAGCATGTGCCAGGTCTTGAGAACGGAATTACTGACGCGTTGTCCCGCGGTCAGTGGGAGAGATTTCGTTTGTTGGCACCCGAGGCCGATGAGCGGGGGTTTCAATGTCCCGGTTATGTCTGGCAGGTGATCGGACCGGACTGGAGGGTCTAGCGATGCGGTCAGTGGCTCCGAACACGCTCAAGGCTTACGGTCAAGCTTGGAGCGAGTGGGAAGAGTTTGTCCGAGGACGCAGTCAAGAAGGTAAGAGCGGGCATCGGATGATGCTTTCTTTTATTTGGCAGCTGTTTGTCACGGGTAGGTCCAGAGCGGTGGTGTCCCGGTACTTAGCAGGGATTTCGTTCTTTAATAAAATCAAGGGTGTCCCTGACGTGACAGGGCTTCTGGTTAAGGTGATGAAGGGGTGGGCACGTGTGGCGCCAACGCCGCCTGATAGGCGGCGGCCCATCGATGCGGCCTTGCTACCGGCTGTCATCAAGGCGGTTGGCGGTATCGCGCCGTCTAATTTTGAATCGCTTTTGTTCCGGTTGGCGTTCTCAATGGCTTACCACGGAGCCTTTCGGGTTTCGGAGCTGGTAGCACCATCTAAGCGGGCGGACTCGCGCATGCTTCTGGATGACGTGGTGGTGGGTGAGAGGTCCTTGCTGTGCAGATTGCGTCGCTCTAAGACGGACCAAGTAGGTAGAGGTCGATGGGTCACCTTGGTTTCGTCACTGGAGGAGAGCATTTGCCGGTGAGGTTGGCATCGAAATATGCGGCGGTTCTGCCCGGTGGGCGGAGGTCGTGGTTGCTGCATTATGACGGTTTACCCTTGACGAAATATCAGTTTCGTTGGATGCTGGGTCGCTGTCTGACGAGCTTGGGCCTTTCACCCGCTGCTTTCGGTACGCATTCCTTCCGAATCGGGGCAGCGACGTCGGCTGCGTCGGCAGGGCTTTCCGTGGCGGAAATCCAGGCAGTGGGGCGATGGAAGTCGTCGAGTTACAGACGATATATTCGCCCAGTGCCATGAGTTGTTTGGTTGATTAACGGTTCTGTTTATTAGTAGTTGTATAAGTTCATGTTGTAAAGTTAAGTACGTCCTTGTGCAGTGGTGTCTGTTTGTCTCCCCTGTTTATCCTACTCAGGGATTAGCTACTCGCCGCTGTTGGCAGCGGGGGTCTGGAGTTCTTTTGCGATTTTTTGCCTGACTTGACGGACTGAATTCTAATCTACAATTCGGCTGATCAGTTCAAATCAAAGTCCCTCAGCAGGTTTTTACGCTTTCACCTCCAGCTGAGTTCTTACATGTTTTCCCATATTATACCCCCCTCCCCAAACCCCCCCCCCCCGTTTATTTTCCTTATATTATTTAGATTTTTCCTATTGTGTGTTTATGTTCTGCTTCGATTGGCTGGAAGCTTGTGCAGATCGGCTAGGCCGTGACTTCTGCAAGACACGAAAACCCCCTTTTTTCTTTTGGCAGATCCTTCAGGTTAATGCGTTTAATAAACTCCTGTTCGGATACTTATTAACCGATTTTTACTCCTTTCCTTCTCTTCAGGTTGGGTAGAAGATGATTTGGCAATCTGGGTGGTTGGCCACTCTTATGTGTACTGGGCAGCCAGGTTTTTGGCCTCGGAGGGGGCACAGATGTTTCCTAGGGCTCATGGCATTCGTTGGCTTGGTTGGCGGGGGATGATGTGGAAAGAGCTGAAGAGTAGACTGGTCAGTCAGGTCAGCGAGCATGGAGTCCCTAGGGTACTGGTTGTCCATTTAGGTGGCAACGATCTGGGGAAGAGGACATCTTTGGAGCTGCGGTGGGCCATGATGAAGGATCTGGCCAGTGTGGCCGAGGCGTGGCCCAAGTGTGTCTTGGTGTTCTCTATGATGGTGCCAAGGTTGAGTTGGCGAGGAGTGGCGGACGGTCGCCCGATTGATGAGGCCAGGCAAAAGGTGAATGGGGCGGTGGCGAAGTGGGTGTTGGCCCACGGAGGCAAAGTGGTTCGCCACCCTAGGATTCGGTTTCGTGACAGTCACCTTTTTCGGCCTGATGGTGTGCATCTGTCCAAGGAGGGGATGATGCTTCTCCTGGAGGATCTTTTTCTGGTGTTGCAGGAGTTAGGTTGAGGGTATGGTGGCGGTGCGAAGACTCTGGGGAGGAGTCATTCGCTGTTGGCGGAAAAGAACGGCAGGTTGTAGTTTGTCTTGTTAGTTGCAGTGATTTACAGTTTGGTGTGGTTTAGGTGCACTCACCTCCATTGACTTTTAAGGCCGCTAGACCACCCGTCAGGGGGCAGCGTCATCACCCATCAGGGTGGGTAGTCAGCGTGGAGGTCTGAGTCGGGCACCTATTTCCTATTTTATGGTTTGTGTTAAATTAGAATCGTTTGGAATTTTAAGGTTTTGAGGTTATCGTCAGTTTGAATATAGCCGTTCTTTTTTCTGCCACCATATGCCGGCTGAATCGGCATGTTAACTAAAATTTTCACTTTACAGGTTTTTCTAATGGTTAGGGTACAATAAATAGCTAACAATTTTCTGCCAAATTCAAGTCTCCGTGTCATTATTTCTTGGTGTTAAAGGTACTGAATGCTTTACTTTTTGAATAAGGGGTCCACACATTATCATTAGGAGGTTTAGGAGAGCGAAATGACTGCATAGGAATGGAGAGAGTTAAACCTCCTGTGAGGGGTGGACCTAACTGTTAGGAAAAGTACAGCCCATGGTAGAGAGGGGAGGGTTCAGTATATATAGGGACTTCTAGGCCAGCTTGGTCTCTCTTGCTGCTGAATTACCTTCCCGCCCTCCCTCCCTGTTTGGTAGAGGTTCTGGCACGGAGTGCCTTGGCTTTGAATTGTTAGTATGGGTATCGTTGGCTATTTGTTGGCGGAAAAGAACGGCAGGTTGTAGTTTGTCTTGTTAGTTGCAGTGATTTACAGTTTGGTGTTGTCTTAGTGCACTCACCTCCATTGACTTTTAAGGCCGCTAGACCACCCGTCAGGGGGCAGCGTCATCACCCATCAGGGTGGGTAGTCAGCGTGGAGGTCTGAGTCGGACACCTATTACCTATTTTATGGTTTGTGTTAAATTAGGATCGTTTGGAATTTTAAGGTTTTGAGGTTATCGTCAGTTTGAATATAGCCGTTCTTTTTTCTGCCACCATATGCCGGCTGAATCGGCATGTTAACTAAAATTTTCTCTTTACAAGTTTTTCTACTGGTTAGGGTACAATAAATAGCTAACAATTTTCTGCCAAATTCAAGTCTCTGTGTCATTATTTCTTGGTATTAAAGGTACTGAATGCTTTACTTTTTGAATAAGGGGTCCACACATTATCATTAGGAGGTTTATGGTTAGCAAAGATAAGGAAAGTTCCGTGAAAATCGGGACTTATGGGGGTGTGCAGAAGCACTGCTTTACGTGATTATAGGAAGGAACACAGCGGCTAAGCTCTTTGCCGTGTCCTCCTGCAGGATAATTATGGCTGCACTCATCTCCTCTAGCTAAGCCTTGTGGTGAAATTACTTGTGACCTGTGGTATGTGACAGAGAAATCCAATAAACTACTGCAAAGCCACAAAGGTGCTATAAACAGTAAATGTGCACCGGCGAGTGCCCTCATTTCAACTCTAAAAGAAGGACTGACTTGTTTTTCCCTGCCGGTGCTCCGGAAAGAAACAAGAGGTATCTAGGGGGCAGTAGTACAGTACTTTTACTGTTAGTAATTACAGAATAAAAGCAGTAAATTTATTATGTGGAACACAGTCACCATCAGGCCAGTACAGTAATGAGAGGCTTCTCTAGTGAGCTGAAATCCTAGGTTGTTAGTGGTCATTGGGGAAAGAGAACAAAGTGAATGGTGTGCAGCATAAATCCAATGTAATACTCCAATGATTACAATCATTATGGCGTTCACTGACTTTCACCTAATGGGATCATTTCAGGAGGATATCGATATAAGCTGCAAGTCACTTTATAATATATGATGCACAAGTATACTGTATGATGCAATGTGGATGTCACAAAACACACTTTCATATTGATTAAATTTCTATTTCAGATTTATTGGGATCTTAACTATTATACTATGGGACATGATCCAACATGTATACATTTGCTGCAGTCCATCACTACAGTGTTATACTGCCCAACATTTCACTTTTTCTAAATCGGGGCATAACCAGGCTCCAAAAGGGTGTTTGGCTACATTATGAGAGGGCTACACCCACCAAGGTGCATCACTATGCTTTGGAGTGCCATCAACACTCATCATCTCCCATGGACATACTTTTTTCCGTAGCTGCAGACACCTCTGTTGAGTGGAGGGAGAACGGGACAAAAATTGGATTGTTTCATAAAATTCCCCACCAAGTCGGGACACAAAAATTGGGTTGTTGTTATACACATTTTAGCACAGTTTAGTAAATGAAAGTGAGTGGTTGACTGTCAAATGTATTTATGGAGAGATGTGTCAAGCCTCGGAGACAGATCAAGAGCTATTTCTCTAGCACAGTCTTTGAAATGACTAAAGATAGAGGGTTGCTTGCTTTGTGCGAAACTGTTAGGCGCCATTTTCCTGGTGTTTCAATCGTGCACAGTAGAAAAATCACTGGGAAAATGGCCACCGCACTATTTTCCCGGATATCTGTGCACGCGCTGTAGACTCTGGGAAAGCACTAGGGACCCTAGTTCCCAGAGTTAAGTGCTGCCACCGGCTAGAGAGGAGCAGGACCCGTCGGAGCCTGCACACAGGCCTCCTCCTCTTTAGAAACGCCTGTGACACTTAGGGTTTTACACAGTCTTTCCCACCAGACGAGGCTCATTTGGAGCACTGAATCCACGTGTCTGTGATGAAGGCACCAACATCTACTTTTGTTTTTGTTAAAATTATTTTTATTTTTCCTTGCTAAAACTGAAATAAAGCCACGTCCACTGTTTAGCATATTCCATATCCACATTAAAAACAAAACTGCCACATTTTTGTAGCCCCACTCCTATATCTGGTGTCATTCACAATCCTTAATATTTTCCAGCATATAATTTGATAGGTGATGAATTATGCTTGTCTATGATTTTCTAAAGCCCCGTTACAGACCTGTTTTTTCTGCGCCATATGGTGTGAGATGCCTGACGCCATTCCCATACTATGTACTTTTTTCTCAATTTGGCATCATACTTTGCCGCTAGTGTACTAAGGACCCAATTCAGATCTGATCGCAGCTGCAAATTTGTTAGCTAATCGGCAAAACCATGGGGGTCATTCCGAGTTGTTCGCTCGCTAGCAGATTTTAGCAGCATTGCACACGCGAGGCCGCCGCCCTCTGGGAGTGTATCTTAGCTTAGCAGAAGTGTGAATGAAAGATTAGCAGAATTGCGAGTAGAAAATTCTTAGCAGTTTCTGAGTAGCTCCAGACGTACTCACAAATTGCGATCAGCTCAGGCCGTTTCGTTCCTGGTTTGACGTCACAAACACGCCCTGCGTTCGGCCAGCCACTCCCCCGTTTCTCCAGACACTCCCGCATTTTTCCCTGACACGCCTGCGTTTTTCCGCACACTCCCAGAAAACGGCCAGTTTCCGCCCAGAAACACCCACTGCCTGTCATTCACACTCCGATCACTTCAATGATGAAAATTCTTCGTTCGGACGTGAGTAAATCTACTAAGTTTTGTGTTAAAATACTTAGCGCACGCGCACTGCGTACCATGCGCATGCGCATTTTAGCCTTAATCGCTCCGTTGCAAAAATCGGCAATGAGCGATCAACTCAGAATGACCTCCCCATGTGCACTGCAGGGTGGCAGATGTAACATGTGCAGAGAGAGTTAGATTTGGGTGTGGTGTGTTCAAACTGAAATCTAAATTGCAGTGTAAAAATAAAGCAGTGACTATTTTTACCCTGCACAGAAACAATATAACCCATCCAAATCTAACTCTCTCTGCACATGTTATAGCTGCCCTCCCTGCAGTGCACATGGGGCCTAATTCAGAGTTGATCGCAGCAGGAATTTTGTTAGCAGTTGCGCAAAACCATGTGCACTGCAGGGGAGGCAGATATAACATGTGCAGAGAGAGTTAGATTTGGGTGGGTTATTTTGTTTCTGTGCAGGGTAAATACTGGCTGCTTTATTTTTAGACTGCAATTTAGATTGCAGATTGAACACACCACACCCAAATCTAACTCTCTCTGCACATGTTATATCTGCCCCCCCCCCTGCAGTGCACATGGTTTTGCCCAACTGCTAACAAAATTCCTGCTGCGATCAACTCAGAATTACCCCCATGGTTTTGTCCATTAGCTAACAAATTTGCTGCTGCGATCAGATCTGAATTGGGCCCTAGATACTTACAATAGGATTAGTAGTATTGTAGTAAAGTACTTGGTATAAAGTCACAGCTTAAGCATAACATATAATAATATTCTTTGTATTCCTTCCTCCATTGTGAGACTTTTCTCCTCCATTGTGTTCCTTACAGAGTACTAGGTACTTAGCATTATTCTTTTGGCGTGCCTAAGTTGCAAAGCCTGCGGCACGCTTAACATGACTTCTTGGTGCGATATGAGGACAAGTATATGTGGACCCATCTGTACCTACCTATCTGTCTCTGAATAAAGCCTAGCCTGATCCCATCAGATATTGTGGCCATATACCGTGGCCACGATATACTAAGCAGTGATAAAAGTGGAGAAATGAGCCAGAGGAGAAGTTGCCCATGGCAACAAATCAGCATTGAAGTAACATTTATAATTTGCATACCATAAAATTATACAGAGCAGCTGATTGGTCGCCATGGGCAACTTCTCCTCTGGCTCATTTCTCCACTTTTATCACTGCTTAGTACATCTCTTCAAAGGGCCAGATGTATCAAACTTTGGAGAAACAGACATAAAGTGGAGGAGTAGCCTATAGTAAGCTACCGACTTCGGAGAGAGTATTGACTGCATAGGAGAGGAAAGAGTTAAACATCTGGGGAGGGGTGGACCTAGCTGTGAGGAAAGTACAGCCTTCTTTAGGGGGAGGGTTTGCTATATATAGGGAAGGAGAGGCCATCTTAAGTCTCTTGGTGATTTGCTTTGGGGTGAGTGCTGCTTTGCAGAATCCCCCCATTTTCTTTTTCGGATTTATACATTTCAGTGTTTTGTCAGCTAGTCATGGGCAAAGTGATTCACTGAGCTGAGCTGAGACACATGACTCAGTTCAGTGAAGTGTCTGGAGTCAGTGTCTCGGCACATGAGTCATGACTCATCTGTAGTGGAATGTGTTGCAGAGACTGCACATGAATCAGTGAGTTGCCAGTGCTGGAGGATCAGTGCTGGACTCATGGAGTTATTCAGCTGCAGTGATTGTACAGTGTATCTGGGGGAGGCAGCTGCTTATGCCCTGATTGTTAATAATATGTTAACACAGATTTACTGTTATGTTGATATATTATTAATAACCACTTATTGCATACTAGTTATAGAATATGACATTACTTTTGGCTGAGGAGAGAAAGCTTAACAGCCATGAAACACATCATTCATTCTGTAACTAAACCAAATAAAAACGTTTTTGTTTTTTTTTATCTTGCATACTTTGCTAATTGGATGATTTTAGGTGGCCTTGGATTTATTATATTATCCACTATCTAGCCTCCAGGGAGTTTGCCACCCACAATCACACTGAGCAGGATCAGTGAGCACTGAGCCGAGAGCCCTGTACCACAGGGGCTCCACCTCCTGCTGCATGAATCAGATTCATTCACTGAGTCACTGAGTCTACACAGTGTACAACTGTCTCCCTCACTGGCAGACTCAGGAGGAATCATGATTCATGACATGGATCAGGCACAGCAGCAGAGCACTCACTGACTGGTGAGTCGTGACTGCTCCCTCCCCCCTCCCACTGGGTGTCACCTGGTATAGCCTCTGGCCAATCACAGCTAAAGACAGCAGAACACACTGACTGAAGGACACAGGACACAGAGTTTCCTCCCTCTGTCTGAGAGAAGCTGCTGCTGCTGCTGTCTCCACTCATTACACAGTGAGTGACTCGAATCATTCACACTTCCTGATGATTCCAGTCACTGTGTTGAGACAGAGAGTCAGTAGCCATCTCTATTGTCAGCTCCCTGCATTTAGGTCACACATCAGTGCTCTGGCTGCCACTCGCCCACGACGGTCCGCCGGGACCCCAGCCCGTTACCGCTCATCGGGCGGTGGGGGCTGGTTCCGGGGGCGAGCTGGCTGGCCCTGGGGACGGCGTCCCGTCTCCTAGGGCCTCCTCGAGGGATCTGGCGGAAGCCGGGCCGGATGTGACTGGCGGGAGCGGCCGACGAGGAGGATCAGAGAGGGAGTCAGGCCGCCCGGAGGTGGGCGGGCAGCAGCCCTTGCCTCCGGGCATGGCCGGGGAAGCCCCAGTGCCGGGTGCCCGCGGGAGCGCGCCGCGCGCTCATCCAGGGACCGGAGACTGAGTTCGATGCCCAGCTCTTCCCCCTTGCCGGGGCCGGCTAGTGGTTCCAGGCGGGGGGAGGGCACTGGGCGGGGGACGTGGCCAGCCGAGCGAGGCCTGTCGCAGGGCCTCGCACGGCGTCATCCCCAAACGCTTAGGCTGAGAGAGCACGGACCGGAAGCGGTGGGACGCGCGCGCGGCGCCGCTCGCGCACGTGTGCGCGCAGCGGCGCCGCTTTCCTCCTTGTCTCCTCAGCCCTCTCCCCCGCAGCCGGAACACGGTGTGGAGCGGGGAGGGAGGGGGAGAGGCAGTGATCAACCAGGTTAAGCTAATGGAGCTCTTAATGCAGGAGCCCAGACAAGAGGCCTTGTGGTGACGGAGAGCAGTGGGGCGCGCGCCCACGCTCGCCTCTGGCGCCGCTAGCCGCGCACGTGTGTGCGCAGCAGCGCCGCCGGCCCTGCTGTCTCCCCTGCTATCTCCCAGGCAGCCGGAGTCCGGCGGGAGCCGGGGGGAGAGGGGAGACAGGGCAATTATGATCACTGGCAGGGCAGTGCGATACCAAGGAGAAGGGGTGCGGCAGCAAGAGGTCACCGGGTGCGCGAGCCCGTGTCCACTGAAAGCGCAGCAGTGCGCGCGCGCTCTGCTGCGCCGCGGGGTTCCCGGTCTTTTCAGATCACTCCCCCAGGGCCGGAATCTAGCGGCCTGCGGGGGAGGAGGGGGGACAGGGAATGGGTTAGTGGCCGCGGGGCTGCTGCACGCGCCGCAGGAGCTCGCGGCAGTCCCACCCCCTCCCCTCTGCGGCATTGGATAGTTCCGATACACGGGAAGAGGGGACAAATTCGGAGGCGAGGGCAGTGCGGGCGTCGACAGCGGTGCCTCCGCTTTCCCGCAAGGGCAGCGTGCGTCGGATGCCCGGCACACGCATGTCGGGCGGCGAGTGCGTGGTAGGCACGCGGGCCCCGGCGAAGGACCCAGGACCGCGTTTTGGGGCAGTCACGACCCCTCCGGAGCGCTGGCTCGGCCCTGGCCACAGCGGTGAAGGTGTTAGGGCCGCTAGCCGCAGCTGCCTCCCCTAGAACGGCTGTTCGTTCCGGCGGGCTGCGGGCTATGGCGGCGCAGCGGGTGGCACGCGCCTGCCGTGAGCTCGGGACGGTCGCCGCAGAATTACAACAGGGTCCAGGGCAGGACGCGGGGGAGCTCACGGCCGCAACGCCCCCAGCACTGAGGCCGCGGCATGTGCCGCGAGTGCTGGAGGGGTCCTCCGCTTCTTCCTCTTTTTCAAGGGAGCTCGGGGATGAGGCGATGGCAGATTTCGAGGAGGAAGGCAACGATTTGGACGCGCCGGAAGATTCCATGTCGGGGCAGTCGGCGGCATCAGGTAAGGTGGTGCAGTCGGTATTGGGGTTCCTCCACGAGCTCTAGTTCGCGTAGTTCTTCCTCTTCCTCATCTTCAATGTCGTCACAGGCGTCCGAAGTCAGTAGCACAACTAGGGCAAAGAAGCGGGCAACTAAATTCGCCAAGAGGGCAGCGGAACAGGCGCAAGCGGCTTAGCGAGGAAGCGCGTAGGGCCAAGAAGCTCGCAATTTGCCCGGTGTCGTGCGATTCGTCTATACTGCTGTACTGCGGGGGCTGCGAGATAGCTGCCGCAAGAAGATTTGGAGGGGCGACTTCGTGGACGTGTTCGTATTGACGAAGGTCGCGAAGAAAGAGTATAAGGTGGCGGCGCAAAGAAGGGCATCGGGGCTGAGGCATTCCGTACCTTCGATAATTGCCTGGCCGGGTTCTGGGTCTTCGCGGCATCTTACCTGGAGGACAGGCCGGCAGAGCACACGAATATAATTAGGTACCTGCATCTCGTACATGACATGCAGCGCACGTCTTCGGGATCGGAGTGGCGCAGGTACGATCAGGAATTCAGGGAACAACAGGAAGGTTTGCAGGTCATGGACTTCGGGTTCAAGGACGTTGAGGTTGGGCTCAAGGTCACCCGGGCTTCGCTACAGGCGGAGGAGCCCCGGAAGCCGGGGGCGGACGGGCACCACGCAGGGTCGTCCTCCCAGTGGTTCGGCGCGGACGGCGGATTGGCCAAGTCAGGTAGGTCGGCAGTCCGCGCAGGGGGGCGTGCCACCACAAAAGGAAAATGTTTCACGTTTAACAACGCGGCGTGTTCCTTCGGGGGATGACTTGGTCATCTCTCCAGTGGGGGTGGTTCCTAAGAAGGCTCCAGGCGCCTTCCGGCTCATTTGAGTTCGCTTTTAGGTGTGTACTGCCGGAAGCTGTGAAGGGCGACTGCGGGGTGTGCCAGAACGCACCATTTCGTGCGTTTGTCCTCAGAGATTAAGAGGGATTTGGCAATATGGGCCTCGTTCCTCGAGGACTTCAACGGGGTGTGTATATGGCAGGCCCCAATGGCGGACAGCGCTAGGTTGCAGCTGTTCACCGACGCAGCGGGCGCCTCTGGATTCGGTTGCCATCTGGAGGGATCTTGGTGCGCGGCCTCGTGGCCGGCAGAATGGCATCGCGGGGGTTTCACGAAGGACCTTTTGCTTCTGGAGTTTTTCCCATTATGGTGGCGTTGGAGGTCTGGGGCGATCGGCTGGCTAATCGCAGCATTTTGTTTAGATGCGATTATCTGGGCGTGGTGCATGCGATTAATAACCAGAGGGCAAAGTCGTTGGTGGTTATGCGGGTGCTAGGGCAATTGCTTTTGACATGCTTGCATAGGAACCTGTGGTTCCGCGCGCAACATGTGCCCGGTTTGGAGAATGGGATTGTCGACGCTTTGTCGCGAGGACAGTGGGAGAGGTGTTGGTTGTTGGCACCTGAGGCCAACGAGCAAGGTTTTCATTGTCCCGGTTAGGTTTGGCAGGTGATCGGGCCGGACTGGAGGGTCTAGCGTTGCGGTCAGTAGCGCCAGCCACGCTCAAGGCTTACGAACAAGCTTGGAGTGAATGGGAGGAGTTTGTCCAAGGGCGTCAGCATCAAGGTAAGAGTAGGCATCGGCTGATGCTTTCTTTTATGTGGCAGCTTTACGTCTCCGGTAGGTCACGAGCAGTGGTATCGCGGTATTTGGCAGGCATCTCATTTTTCTGCAAGCTGCGAGGCGTCCCTGACGTAACAAAAAGCGAGGTTCTGCGGAAGGCAATGAAAGGGTGGGCGCGAGTTGCGCCGTCGCCACCGGATAGGAGGCGGCCCATCGATGCGGCTTTGTTGCCAGCCGTCATCGAGGCGGTAGGGCGAGTCGCGTCGTCCAGGTTTGAGACGCTTTTGTTTAGTTTGGCGTTCTCAATGGCTTACCACGGGGCCTTGCGAGTTTCTGAGTTGGTAGCGCCTTCCAAGAGAGCAGATTCGCGCATGCTGGTCGGGGACGTGGTAGTGGGTGAGAGGTCCTTGCTGTGCAGGTTGCGACGCTCCAAGACGGATCAAGTGGGGAGAGGGCGCTGGGTTACAATGGTTCCAGCGCTAGAGGAGAGCGTTTGCCCAGTTGGCTGGCAAGGCAATATGTGGTGGTGCGACCCGTTAAGGAGGGGTCTTGGCTGTTGCATTATGATGGGCTGCCAGTCACGAAATACCAGTTTCGTTGGATGCTGAGTCGTTGTTTGGCGGGCTTGGGCCTCCCACCCACTGCTTTCGGTACCCATTCCTTTCGCATAGGCGCAGCGACGTCGGCTGCTGCGGCGGGTTGCTCCAGAACTGAAATCCAAGCGGTGGGGCGATGGAAGTCGTCAAGTTACAGACGATATATTCGCCCCGTCACATGAGAGGTCGGTTTGCGCTTGGGGCTTTGTTTAAATGGCAATGTATTACGTTGTTCCAGTTCTGTGATTTTATGGTGTTGTGCGTCTGTTGGTGTTCCCCCTTTTATATCCTACTCAGGGATTAGCTACTCGCCGTTGCTGGCATGAGTCGGCAGCGGGGGTCTGGAGTTATTTGCGATTTTTTGCCTGACTTGACGGACTGAATTCTAATCTATAATTCGGCTAATTTGGTCTAATCAGAGTCCCTCAGCAGGTCTTTACGTTTCACCTCCAGCTGAGTTATTACATGTGTTTCCCATTTTATATCCCCCCCCCCTTTTTTATTTAGTTTGTTTTATTTGATCCTTCCCCTTTGTGTCTTTAATTGCGCTTTAAATTGGCAACGGAACATGGTGCAGTCGGCTAGGCCGTGACTGCTGCAATGGCGAGATCTAAAGTTTTCTTTTTTGGCAGATCCTTCAGTATAAACAATTAATAAGCCTCTTAGTAATCAATTCTACCCCTCTTTTTCCCTTCAGGATGGTTCGGAGACTATTTGCACATTTGGGTGGTTGGCCACTCTTACATTTACTGGGCGGCCAGGTTTGTGGCCTCGGAAGGGTCTCAGGCATTGCTAGGAACACAGGGTGTCAGATGGCTTGGCTGGCGAGGAATGATGTGGGGTGAGCTGAGGAGTAGGTTAGTGAGTCAGGCCAGCAAGCATGGAGTCCCTAGGGTTTTGGTTGTCCATCTAGGTGGCAACGACCTGGGGAAGAGGACATCCTTGGATCTGCGGTGGGCCATGATACAGGATCTGGCAAGTGTGACCGCGGCATGGACCAATTGTGTGTTGGTTTTTTCCATGATGGTGCCAAGATTGTGTTGGAGGGGTGTGGCGGATGGTCGCCAGATTGATGAGGCCCGGAAAAAGGTGAACGGAGCGGTGGCAAAGTGGGTGCTGTCCCACGGTGGGAGGGTGGTTCGCCACCCGAGGATACGGTTCAGAGACAGCCACCTTTTCCGGCGCGATGGAGTACATCTATCCAATGAGGGGATGATGTTTTTTCTGGAGGATCTAGGTTTCGCTTTGCAGGAGTTAGGGTAGGTTTATGGTGGCGGTGCGAAAGACTTTGGGGATGAGTCTTTCGCTGTTGGCGGAAAAGAACGGCAGTTTTGTATTGTAGGGAAAACTGTAGTGTTTTTTACAGTTTGTTGTGGTTTAGGTGCACTCACCTCCATCGACTTATGGCCGCTTGACCACCCGTCCGGGAAGGCAGCGGCAGGGCACCCAGGAGCGGTGGGTAGTCACTGTGGGGGTTGAGTTGTCACCTATTACCGGTTTATAGTAAGTTTTAGTAAATTTATAGGGTTAGTTATTTAAAGTTAATTCAGATTAATTGAGCCGTTCTTTTGGGCCGCCACCATATGCCAGCTGGAGCGGCATATTAAATTAATTTCTTTATTACAGGTTTCCTAATGGATAGGGACAAATAAATAGCTAGCAATTTTCTGCGAAAATTCAAGTCTCAGTGTCGTTATTTCTGGTTCTAGGTTATGAATGCTTTACTTTCAAAGAAAGGGGTCCACCAAATATCACTAAGATGTTTAGGAGAGAGTATTGACTGCATAGGAGAGGAAAGAGTTAAACATCTGGGGAGGGGTGGACCTAGCTGTGAGGAAAGTACAGCCTTCTTTAGGGGGAGGGTTTGCTATATATAGGGAAGGAGAGGCCATCTTAAGTCTCTTGGTGATTTGCTTTCCCACCCTCCCGCCCTGGTATTAAGAATTTGTGGCACGTGGGCTTTGGCTTTAAGTTGTTGGCTGTTTTCGTTGGCTATTTATTGGCGGAAAAGAACGGCAGTTTTGTATTGTAGGGAAAACTGTAGTGTTTTTTACAGTTTGTTGTGGTTTAGGTGCACTCACCTCCATCGACTTATGGCCGCTTGACCACCCGTCCGGGAAGGCAGCGGCAGGGCACCCAGGAGCGGTGGGTAGTCACTGTGGGGGTTGAGTTGTCACCTATTACCGGTTTATAGTAAGTTTTAGTAAATTTATAGGGTTAGTTATTTAAAGTTAATTCAGATTAATTGAGCCGTTCTTTTGGGCCGCCACCATATGCCAGCTGGAGCGGCATATTAAATTCATTTCTTTATTACAGGTTTCCTAATGGATAGGGACAAATAAATAGCTAGCAATTTTCTGCCAAAATTCAAGTCTCAGTGTCGTTATTTCTGGTTCTAGGTTATGAATGCTTTACTTTCAAAGAAAGGGGTCCACCAAATATCACTAAGATGTTTATGTCATTTATCTAGCTCAGGCTATGAAGTGACACTTAGGGGGAATTTAATTGGGAGCAAGGTCTGGCAAGGTAAATAACCTTGCGACCAGAGCGAGTCCAGGTGTTTTTTTCTAAAAATAAAAATTTTAGCAAAATTCAGATTTGCTATGGAGTTGCGAGAAAAATCTCTAGAAATCACTGCGTCTCATTTTCTCATTTTTTATTGAATAGCAAAACCATGCAGTTGCGGGAAAAAGCTCTGTGCTTTAAAAATTTTCTACCAGCAATTGAATCTGCAGCTTAGAAGCTGATTAATTAGGCAATTTCTCTACTTTATTTTTCTCAATGGTTTGATACATCTCCCCCTCACTTTTTAATTTGAAAGTTCTTTACTAAGACAACTTTTTTTGGGAAACTTTGTCACAGCAAGAAAGCATAAATCATATCTAAAAATGCAGAATTATTTCATATTTATTAAGGAAAGAAAAAGAACAAAATAGCCAACTAAATCTGCTAAATTACAATTTAGGACTGCAGTGACAGCATAAAGCCACATCTAGAGAACAAGAACGTACCCTACCAGGTCCACATGATGTTAGCATAATGATTCTATTATGCTGCTTTGATACAGGAATTAAAATAAGTCCTTTAGCTGGTAATAGTGGTTTGATTTTATGGTGTACAACAAGAACAATATTTAAAAATTCATAAGCTTCTTACAATAAATAATTAATCCAAAAGTCAACGGGTGCTAGTAATTAATACTTCAAGAGAAAAATAAGATCAGTCTCTAAAAAAGACCATCCAAAATCTGCGATGATTTAACTTTTTATTTTTCATTTTGGGGATGGGAAGGGGGGTATCAGGGACGGCACAAACGCATAATTTAGAAATAGGTCTACATTTCAAGAAAAGTCTTAGAATATTTTACGAGAGGCAATTACTGTCATCATGAATGTAAGTGTTTAAAATATGGGGCAGATGTATTAAGCCTGGAGAAGGTATAAGGAAGTGATAAACCAGTGATACGTGCAAGGTGATAAATACACCAGCCAATCAGCTCCTAACTGTTAATTTACATATTGGAGTTTATTGGCTGGTGCGTTTATCACCTTGCACTCATCACTGGTTTATCACTACCTTATGCCTTCTCCAGGTTAATAGATCTGCCCCTATATCCCTTAAAGAATGTAGACAAATTTATAAAAAAGGTACGCATGTATTTTAAGCTCTATCAGTTTTTGTTTTTTTAGTTTTAATTAACATAAAAAAACACAGTACACAATTTTCTAATGGCACTTTCTCACTGAGGAACAAAATTAGAAAGTCTATTTTGAAAAGCACAAGAGGTTTTCGGTCAATTTTTATGTGTACGGAGTGTTTGTGGAACAAAAAAAAAATCTCATTTCGCACTTCAGGGATCCCAGCTTTGTGTATACGCAATAAATGAAATCTATTATGAGTGGGAAAGGCATCTTTATGTAAATTGGGGAATTAGGGCTCAATGCTTATTTGCAGTGGGGATATCAGTCACGGGGCGTCTCTTGCCATTACTGGGATCATTTCAGCAACACTTAGCTATTGTTGACATGATTTTTGTTTATAATACATATAGAGGGACATTTACTAAGCAGTGATAAGAGCGGAGAAGTGAGCCAGTGGAGAAGTTGCCCATGGCAACCAATCAGCACTGAGGTAACATCTATAATTTGCATACTATAAAATTATACAGAGTTGCTGATTGGTTGATGGGGCAACTTCTCCACTGGCTCACTTCTCCGCTCTTATCACAGTTTAGTAAATGTTCCCCATAATCTTTTACGAAGCTGTTAACTTCTCTGCCCAATTAAGCTTATAATAAATTCTTGGTGACTAAACCCATAGAGAGTTATGCAATGAAGTCCGAGATCAGTGGCCGTGCGGGATGCTGGCCGAACTTGGATGTTTCTTTTAAAGGGGCTACCATGTACATGGCTAAATCATGCTTTGGAAATAATTGCCCCTTTAAAAAAAAAAGTCCAATTTCTCCCGGAATCCCGCACACCCGCAGAATTCGGACTTCATTACATCCTGCCCATTGATACAGTGACTTATCGTAGATAGATAGATAGATAGATAGATAGATAGATAGATAGATAGATAGATAGATAGATAGATAGATAGATAGATAGAGAGCTCTGAGGATTGGGTCTTGATAAAGGTTTCTAGGAACCGAAATGTCCAAAATGGACTAATAACTTTAATTTGAAGCTGTTTAAAGTCTGGTGACTGGTGAGTGACCGTTCTTTGTAGTTGACACTTTGGTGATATACAGGCTTTGGATAGATCCTTAAGGTGCACCCCAGCTGTTGTATTACACTACTGGGTGTGAGTGCAGAACATTTTGGACATATATTTGGATTAGCGTCAGTCTGCGGTATTACCATTTCTCTCACCCATCCGTTCATTTTCAATTCTGAAAATGTATTTGGTACGAGCATTCGGAGGCGATTCAAGCTCACCCTGGCTCCTTTCATGTGAAACAGCTTTCCGAGTTAGGCAGACTGCAGGGTGGCTGCTGGGAGCTACCTATAGCGACTTGGATTGGTCCAACAAGTAGGTAAGTGTGCACCTAGGCCCTCATTCCGAGTTGTTCGCTCGCTAGCTGCTTTTAGCAGCAGTGCAAACGCTAAGCCGCCGCCCTCTGGGAGAGTATCTTAGCTTAGCAGAAGTGCGAACGAAAGGATCGCAGCGCTGCTACAAAAAAAGGATTGTGCAGTTTCTGAGCAGCTCGAGACTTGCTCCTAGCTAGCGATCACTGCAGACTGTTTAGTTCCTGTTTTGACATCACAAACACGCCCTGCGTTCGGCCAGCCACGCCTACGTTTCCCCAGCCACACCTGCGTTTTTACACACACTCCCCAAAAACGGTCAGTTACCACCCAGAAATACCCACTTCCTGTCAATCACTCTGCGGCCAGCAGTGTGACTGAAAAGTGTCGCTAGAGCTTGTGTGAAACTGCAGCGGATTTTGTGAAAGTACGTCGCGCATGCGCAGAAATGCTGCTTTTTTATCTAATCGCCGCGCTGCGAACGAAAGCAGCTAGCGATCAACTCGGAATGAGGGCCCTACTGTACTAGATCTGTCATTAGATATTGTGGAAAACAGTCTACTGAGTCATTTATATTGTTTTATACAAGTTAACACACAATGGGATGCGGCTAATTTACCGGATGTCGAGATGCCGGCGTTCAGGAAACCAATTCCGGATTCCCGACAGCCGATGTAATGGCGGCGGTCTGAATCCCGGCCAAGGCCCAGGATTCACACTCGGGTGGTGGTCCACGCCACCACCTGATGGGGAATAGAAATACGCGGCGAGCGCAGCTAGCCCGCGAGGGGACTTGCTGTGTTTCCTGCCGGCATGTCGTCTATCGGGATCCTGGCGCCAGTATCCTGACTTATAAAGCATATCGAACACCACAATAGCCTCTGTTCAGCTGATCAGTGACAAATTTCAAGAGCTAATTACCAATAAATGGGAGAGTTAGAACATTTTGAAATCGGAATGAGGGCATTAGTCAGAGATGCCAGCGAAACTGCAAATGTGTGTGCAGAGACTGTGAGGAAATACAGCAGCTGTCTGGATTTGCACTGAGACGTCCACCTGCGAATCCCAGTGGCTGCGTGTGTACGGTTTGCGTCCATCACTTAAATCAGCTCCTGAATTTCAGATGTTTTAATTGAATTCCAGCTAGAAATGTCACTGGTTCAGTCTTCTGTAATAAGCATCATTTATGATGATGGGTGCTACAAATGTGTATGTTTCCTCTCCCACACACTGCTATTCCTGTTCTGCCTGGCAAGTAGAGTGCAGCCACACGCGTATTTACTGCAAAATTATTCTTGTGGATACCTCCTGCCACTCGGATTTGTACCGATCATTTATATTCCCCGGTGAATGAACCTGAGTGGAACGAAATATATTTACCTGCTAATGTTCTGGGAGGGCCTCAGAGTCTATCATTCATGTAAATTACTTGACCCAGGTTACTTGTTCATCAACAAAGTGAATTGTAAAACAAATGCAGAACACAGTGTAACAGAATTGTAAAACAAATGCAGAACACGCAGAACACAGTATAATCCTATGTCCAATCCTAATTCAGACCTGATGGCAGTAGCAAAATTTATCTCCAATGAGCAATACCATGGGGGTCATTCCAACCAGATTGCACGCTGCCGTTTTTCACAGCGCAGCGATTAGGTCACTACTGCGCATGCGTATGCACCGCAATGCACAGGCGCATCGTACGGATACAAAGCGGATCGTTGCTGGGCAATGGATTTAACGAAGAATCCATTCGCATAGCCGATCGCAAGAAGATTGACAGGAAGGGGGCGTTTATGGGTGTCAACTGACCGTTTTCAGGGAGTGGTTGGAAAAACGCAGGCGTGTCAAAGCGTTTGCAGGGCGGGTGTCTGACATCAATTCCGGGACCGGACAGACTGAAGTGATTGCAGCAGCTGAGTAAGTTCAGACCTACTCAGAAACTGCACAAACTGTTGTTGTACCGCTCGGCTGCACATGCGTTCGCACACTTGCACAGCTAAAATGTGGGCGGCGACTATGCGTTTGCACGGCTGTAAAAAGTAGCTAGCGAGCGATCAACTCGGAATGACCTCCCATGTGCACTGCAAGGGGGGGGGGGGAGATATAACATGTGCAGAGAGAGTTAGATTTGGGTGGGGGGTGTTCAATCAAACTTGCAGTGTGAAAATAAAGCAGCCAGTATTTACCCTGCACAGAAACAATATAACCCACCCAAATCTAACTCTCTCTGCACGTTATATCTGCCTCCCCCCTGTAGTGCACATGGTTTTGCCCATTAGTAAACAATTTTGCTACTACGATCAGGTCTGAATTAGGCCCATAGTCCTAAAGAATAAAACCTAGCCTAAACACTTAAGTTGGGAACACACTGGAACGATGTTGGGCCGATCTGCGGTTTCGTAACGACAAATCGCCTACATCATTCAGTGTGTACAGGTGATTGCACGCTCTCGTGGTCGCTGCACCTCAAACCTAGCAACCTTGTTTATGCTAATGAAGGACCGAATATGATCGTTCCATCCTTCATTAAACTCGTTCCAGTGTGTACACTCAATCTGGGCTCAAGGGCATTCGTTCCAATGTCAGTGCTCCAGTGTGTACCCAGCTTAACACTATCCCAAATCCTCAAAGGACTCAATAGCAGCTTAGAGATACATGGAACCCCAAACAGCATCATGTGTCCTAGTATATACTGTATATATGAAAGAAAAGTTCACAGTTTAAAGTTCATAGTCTGGGGCCAAAGGTACATTTACGTCCTGTGCACTGAAAATGGGCAATAGCTCTCTAATGCAATATTTGCTGCAGGTCCACAAATGGATTTAGTATGAAATACCTCCAATCAAAATCCCGACAAAGTCAAAATACTGACAAGGTCAAAATACAGACATTTAAAATACCAACAAGGTCAAAATACCGACATTTCAAATGTCGACAGGTCAAACATTCGACACAAGGTGTAAAAAAAAATTTTTTTGTGTATGTCAACATAGGTCGACATGGACACCGTATAAGTGTACGGCATCCCCTCACATGGCTCGCGACTTCAGGCACGGTGCCGCGCTGCGCTCAGCACACTATTATATCCCCCCTCCAGGTCCACTGGGATGGTAAAGCATCAACAAGTCGGTTTCAATGACACAATCATGAAAAACTTATGTCAACTTTTTGACCTGTCGACATTTTAAATGTCGATATTTTGACCTTGTCGTATTTTAAATGGGGGTATTTTGACATTGTTGGTATTTTGACCGTCGGTCAATGGTTGTCGGTATTTTGACCATCTGGATTTTGATTGTAGGTAAATTGACAACATCCCCCACAAATGGCCCCTGCCCCTTTAATATGTAAAATAAATTTCACAATTCCCGGAAATGTTGGGAAAATGTAACATTCATAGGAGACTTTACATATGGGGGAGAAAAACCTACTCCCAAACACACATTATTTAATTTATTTATTTATTTATGTTGTAGAACTATAGTTTGTTTGTTTGTTTGTTTGTTTTACTTTTAATAGTACAATATTTATTTTAGGAGCAAAACAGTTTTCCATTTGAAATCTGAATCTTTGCCGTAATAGATGAAAAAATATCTGATGACTGAATTCATTGTTTTACAGTGGATTGAATTCTTTATGTACAGTTCAGTGTTTTTCTGAATCAGTTTAGCTAAACCAATAGTGTAAATTGCATTTAAAAATAGCCAAAACTTTTCAGGGGGTGGGGACAGCTGTATAGATCTGGGGACGGACTGGCTGGTATGCTCAGTAATATTACAGAATGATGCCACTGGTTATCTTCAGGCAAATAATGAGATCAGAGACAACTTAATAGTGAAGGGAAATCCGCCTGCAGCATAGTATGTAACTGAATAATAGGAACATATTTAAATGTAATTGTCATTTTTTTTTAAATACAGGCTATAGCTTACAGTAGTAATCTACTCTTAACATATTAACCATTGGCTCTGAGACCCGTTCCTTGTTTTCATTTATGCAGGCGGAGTGGTGGATGTGGATTAAAAGAAAAACAGTATATAGATATCCAGCCTATAGGTCGACACCAGACAGTCAACAGTCAAAGGTCGACATTGTCAAAAGGTTGACAGTTAAATGGTCGATAGGTTCAAAAATACATGCAGATGGTCTACACATGGTTTTTAGTTATTTTAACCCTAACCCTAAACCTAACCCTCCCCCTAGTGCCTAACCCTTCCCCAAGTGCCTAACCCTAACCCTCCCCCAAGTGCCTAACTAACCCTCCCCCAAGTGCCTAACTAACCCTCCCCCAAGTGCCTAACCCTAACCCTCCCCCAAGTGTCTAACTAACCCTCCTTCAAGTACCTAACTAACCCTCCCCCAAGTGCCTAACCCTCCCCCAAGTGTCTAACCCTAATCCTCCCCCAAGTGTCTAACCCTAACCTTCCCAAGTGTCTAACCCTAACCCTCCAACAAGTGCCTAACCCTAACCCTCCCAAGTGTCTAACTAACCCTCCCCCAAGTGTCTAACCCTAACCCTCCCAAGTGCCTAACCCTAACCCTCCCCCAAGTGTCTAACCCTAATCCTCCCCAAGTGTCTAACGAACCCTCCCCCAAGTGCCTAACTAACCCTCCCCCAAGTGCCTAACCCTCCCCCAAGTGTCTAACCCTAATCCTCCCCCAAGTGTCTAACCCTAATCCTCCCCAAGTGTCTAACTAACCCTCCCCCAAGTGCCTAACTAACCCTCCCCAAAGTGCCTAACCCTAACCCTCCCCCAAGTGTCTAACCCTAACCCTCCCCCAAGTGCCTAACCCTAACCCTCCCCCAAGTGTCTAACCCTAACCCTCCCAAGTGCCTAACCCTAACCCTCCCAAGTGCCTAACCCTAACCCTCCCAAGTGCCTAACCCTAACTCTCCCAAATGCCTAACCCTAACCCTCCCAAGTGCCTAACCCTAACTCTCCCAAGTGCCTAACCCAAACCCTCCCTCAAGTGCCTAACCCTAACCCTCCCAAGTGCCTAACCCTAACCCTCCCAAGTGCCTAACCCTCCCAAGTGCCTAACCCTAACCCTCCCAAGTGTTTAACTCTAACCCTCCCCCAAGTGCCTAACCCTAACCCTCCCAAGTGCCTAACCCTAACCCTCCCCCAAGTGCCTAACCCTAACCCTCCCAAGTGCCTAACCCTAACCCTCCCAAGTGCCTAACCCTAACCCTCCAAAGTGCCTAACCCTAACTCTCCCAAGTGCCTAACCCTAACCCTCCAAAGTGCCTAACCCTAACTCTCCCAAGTGCCTAACCCAAACCCTCCCCCAAGTGCCTAACCCTAACCCTCCCAAGTGCCTAACCCTAACCCTCCCAAGTGCCTAACCCTAACTCTCCCAAGTGCCTAACCCAAACCCTCCCCCAAGTGACTAACCCTAACCCTCTCAAGTGCCTAACCCTAACCCTCCCAAGTGCCTAACCCTAACCCGCCCAAGTGTCTAACTCTAACCCTCCCCCAAGTGCCTAACCCTAACCCTCCCAAGTGCCTAACCCTAACCCTCCCAAGTGCCTAACCCTAACTCTCCCCCAAGTGTTTAACCCTAACCCTCCTCCAAGTGCCTAACCATAACCTAATTCTAAAAATCATGAAAAATCATGAAAACCATGTGTCGGCCTTTCTGCCAATCATTAACGTGTCGACATTTTGAACCTATTAACTTTTTAACCCTGTCAACCTGAGTCTATGACAACCATTTAACTATCAAGCTTTTGACCCAGTCAAGCTATTGGCTGCCGACCACCTGATGTCGACCAACTGACTATTTACTGTGTACCTGATGGCGTGATGTTGGGATCCCTGGACGGCGCACAGCAGGGCAAAGGCATAGGCACAGAAAAAAACTGGCCTGGGAGTAGTCACATAACAGAGCTGCAAGCCTACAGTACACATACTTAGGAGACAAAATAATCATAGAGCTAATAGACACACTGTTTAAATACAGAAAACCGCTTTGGCACCACTGTCTGAAACTGCGGGAGTTTAATTGCAAATTCTGGGGTGGGCAGAATCAAATCAAAGTATATTACTAAATGCTTAGTAGAACTCCCTCGCTCCCCAGCTCTATAGGAGTTTACTTCTAGTCAGTGTCATCAGTGAATAATTGCACTGACCTATCCTATACTACAGGGGTGGCCAAACAGTCGATCGCGATCGACTGGTCGATTGCGGACATGCGACCAGTCGATCGCGATCCTCCGCCCAGCCACCCGAAGCTGCGCCTCTCCTGACTGCCGTCCTGCCCCTCTGTCTGGTCTCCGGCAGTGACGGCGGAGTGTATGGCTCAAATCAGGTGCCGGTTCATTAGCCAATGAGAGCTCGCGGACCGGCGCCTGATTTGAGACATACACGCTGGCTGCCATCACCGCCGGAGATCAGACTGAAAAGCAGGGCGGCAGGCAGGAAAAGCGCGCGCTGCACTGCGCTCACCACACAGTAACGGTGAGCTCTACTATGGGGGCATATCTGGCAATGTGGGCACATGGCTCAGTGGGGGCATATCTGGCAATGTGGGTCATATGTGGCACTGTGGGGGCATATCTGGCTCTGCGGGCACATGGCACTGTGGGGGCATATCTGGCACTGTGGGCACATGGCACTGTGGGGGCATATCTATAATCTGGCACTGTGGGGTCATATCTGGCACTGTGGGGTCATATCTGGCACTGTGGGCACATGGCACTGTGGGGGCATATCTGGCACTGTGGGGGCATATCTATAATCTGGCACTGTGGGGGCATATCTAGCACTGTGGGCACATGGCACTGTGGGGGCATATCTGTATCTGGCACTGTGGGCACATGGCACTGTGGGGGCATATCTGTATCTGGCACTGCGGGGTCATATCTGGCACTGTGGGCACATGGCACTGTGGGGGCATATCTGTAATCTGGCACTGTGGGGGCATATCTGGCACTGTGGGCACATGTCACTGTGGGGGCACATCTGTAATCTGGCACTGTGGGGGCATATTTAGCACTGTGGGCACATGGCACTGTGGGGGCATATCTGTATCTGGCACTGTGGGGGCATATCTGGCACTGTGGGGGCATATCTGGCACTGTGGGCACATGGCACTGTGGGGGCATATCTATAATCTGGCACTGTGGGGGCATATCTAGCACTGTGGGCACATGGCACTGTGGGGGCATATCTGTATCTGGCACTGTGGGGTCATATCTGGCACTGTGGGGGCATATCTGGCACTGTGGGCACATGGCACTGTGGGGGCATATCTATAATCTGGCACTGTGGGGGCATATCTAGCACTGTGGGCACATGGCACTGTGGGGGCATATCTGTATCTGGCACTGTGGTGTCATATCTGGCACTGTGGGGGCATATCTGGCACTGTGGGCACATGGCACTGTGGGGGCATGTGTGTATCTGGCACTGTGGGAGCATATGTGTTTGAGATTTTTACCTGTGGGGGCCAATGTGTTATTTCGTGTGAGGCAGTCATTACACTCTGTGCAGCAAGGCTACGTCCCTTTTTTTGTTATACCACGCCCACTTTTTGTTATACCACGCCCACTTTTTTGTTATGCCTCGCCCCTTTTTTGTGCGCTATTATTCCTCCTAGGTAGATCACAAAAGCTTTTTCGCTTTCAAAGTAGATCGCCGACTCCAAAAGTCTGCCCACCCCTGCTATACTAGGTGCAAAAGTAACTCCTGCATACAGGTGCACCTTCACCTACGTCTAGCACCGCATTACCTGAATAAGTCCTCACTGATCTCTGCCAACACAAAAAAGCCCTGTTACCACCCAGTTACACCTCTTCAATGCAAAGTTAGCTGCAAATGACTTCTGTATGACTCTCCCCTGATCTGGATTGTAGGGGTAGGTGGGAGAGGGCATTTACTGGTTACTGATTACCCAGGCTCAGTCTTATTGGAGTGGCCAGGCGGGGAACTGGGTCAGCTGTTGAGGGGGACAAACTCCCCCTTTGCAGTGCTGTATATGGCCACCAGGGTGACCTCAGACACCCAACCCCTCCATTTGAGCCAGAATTCCAGTGAAAATCTCTCCATCCTGCCCACTTCACTAGGAAGCCAATGGGATATGGGAGATTGACTTAATCTTCCAGGGGTATGGGAGACTAAACGAAAAATCTGGAGTCTCCTGCAACTTGAAGGCTAATAGGTAAATATGGAGAGAGAATTGACTACATAGGAAAGGAATGAGTTAAACATCTTGTGAGGGGTGGACCTAGCTGTGAGGAAGTACAGCCCTTAGGAAAAGGGGAGGGTTAGTGTATATATAGGCCAGGCGTGGCCATTTTGGGTCTCTTTGCTGGTGAATTTGCCTTAGGGTGAGTGCTGCTGTGCAGAATCTCCCCAGTACATTGTTTGATTTGTCTGCAATTTGTTTGTTAGATTCCTTATGGCTGCCTCTCGGCCGCGTAGGTCCGCCAGGACCCCAGCGCGTTACGGGGCTAGTCCCGTGGAAGGGGTGACTTGCCCTGGAGACGGCGTCCCGTCCCCTGGGGTCTTACTGGGTTCCGGGGGTGCAGGGTGTCGGGCGCGGACTGCCGCTACGGCGGCGGCCGGGCCGGCCTTGATAGGCGGGCGCGGCCGACGGACTGGAGTGGAGAGGCGGTCGGGCCGGCCGGAGGCGGATGGCTAACAGCCCTCGCCTCCGATCACGGCCGGGGATACTCCCTCATCGGGATCCCGCGGGCGCGCGTCAGCGCGCCGTGCCGTGCGCCCATCTGGATCTTCTCGCTCGGGTCCCATCTCTCCCTCCTTGCCGGGGCCGGGTAGTGGGCCCGGGCGGGGGGAGGGAACCAGGCGGGAGTTCGTGACGCGCCGAGCGAGGCCTGTCGCATGGCCTCGCGCGGCGTCTCCAGCAGAGACCTCAGCCGAGGATGCCCGGGCCGGAGGAGGTGGGACACGCGCACGGCGTGCGCGCGCACCCAAGCGCGGCTCCAGCGGCGTCGCTCGCGCACGGGTGCGCGCAGCGGCGCCGCAATCCTCTTTGTCCCCCCAGCCCTCTCCTCTGCAGCCGGGACCCGGCGTGGAGTGGGGGGGGAGGAGGCCTGGCATGGATCCACCAGGTGTTAGGGGGACGAGTGAGGTAGGTGAGGCGGGCGTAGAGCGTATTGCAGACAGCCTCTCCCGGCGCGGAGCCAACCCCGATGGTGGAGCTGTCTCCGCCCAGCGGGGAGGGGGCTCCCGCGGGGGGGCAGGGAGACATGTTAGAACAGGCCCCGGGGGCCGGGTGCGGGGTGGTTATATGTGGGAAGCCGGGTCGCAATATCTCAGCGTCCCTGGCATCTCCCCGCCGGGCCGACCTGGGCGCAGTACAGCGGGGCATAGTGAGGCACATCATGGGAGCCGGGCGGCTCGGGGCACGCCGCCGGTGGCCCGGCATCCCTCTGGGGACGGCACAGCGTCTCAGGGTGGCGCTGACCCTCCCGGTACGTTGGCGTCTGCCCTGGCCACGGTCGTGGCGGCGCTGGGGCCGCTGGCCGCAGCCCCGGAGCTCGACGACGGTTCCGGGGAGGTGGCGGGCGGATCTGGGACGCATAACATGTCAGCCGCTCAGCGGGTGGCACGCGCCTGTCGTGAGCTGGGAGTGGCCGCGGCGCAGCTACATCAGCAGACCGGACAGGGCGAGCGACGACGGTTACCAGAGACGCCTGCCCCCAGAGGGGCTAGGCGCGCGCCACTGCTGTTGTCCGGGTCCTCTCCCACTCTTTTTCCCGCAGATTATCAAGAAGAGGCGGAGGTGTCGGCATCGGAAAATGAGGACGTCGCGTATGTCACGCCAGAGGAATCCGGGTCCGAACAGTCTACGGCTTCAGGTGAGGTGGAGCAGACGGGGTCGGGTTCTGACACGCGTTCGAGTTCGCGTAGCTCTTCCTCTTCATCCTCTTCTTCCTCCTCTTCTTCCCTGTCATCGCCAGCGTCCGAAGTCAGTAGCACGACTAGGGCGAAGAAACGGGCGACTAAATACGCCAAAAAGGCGGTGGGGCAGCGGGAGAGGCGGAAGAGGCGAAGGCGGCTTAGCAGGGACTCTCGCAGGGCCAAGAAGCGACGCGACCTGCCTGGCGTGGTACGCTGCGAGTATACTGCAGTCATGCGGGGGCCCAGGGACAGCTGCTGCAGTAAGATTCGCAGGGGGGACTACGTAGATGTGTTCGTCTTGACAAAAGACGCTAAGAAAGACTTCAAGGCGGCAGCTGCTAAGAAGGGCATCGGGGCCGAGGCGTTCCGTACCTTCGATAACTGGCTGGCCGGATTTTGGGTCTTCGCGGCTTGTTACCTTGAGGATAGGCCAGAGGAACACATGAATGTCATTCGGTACCTGCATCTCGTGCATGATATGCAACGCACGTCGTCGGGCACCGAATGGCGTAGATACGATGAGGAGTTCCGGGAGAAGCAGGACGGGTTGCACGTTATGGACTTCGGGTTTAAGGACGTGGAAGTCTGGCTCAAGGTCACTCGGGCCTCGCAGCAGAGTAAGGAGCCCCGGAGCGCGGGGGCGGACGGGCGGCGCGCAGGGTCGTCCGCCCATGTGCCCGGCGCGGACGGCGGATCGGCCAAGCCCGGTGGGTCGGCCGTCCGGGCAGGGGCGCAGCCCGCAGCGAAAGGAAAATGTTTCGCGTTTAACAACGCGACGTGTTCCTACGGCAAGCAGTGTCGGTTTCGGCACGCGTGCCTGCATTGTGGCGGTTCCCACTCGGCCTCCTCCTGCTTCAAGGGTAGTCGGCAAGGTCCCCGTAGTAAGCAAACTTACCCAAGATCGGCCCCCGGCGGGAGCGCTCCTCAGAGCGCCAACGCCAATTAATTTGGATACTATGGGCAGATGGTTGGGTTGGTATCCGAATCGGGCGGATGCCTCGTTTTTGTATTCAGGTTTTCGTTTTTGGTTTTCGCTTGCCCGTTGCGAGCGATGTTACGGTGCGGGCCCAGAGGAACCTCCAGTCTGCTCGAGCCTTGCCTTTGGTGCTACGGGAAAAGGTTGACAAGGAGGTCAGGCTGGGCAGGATGGAGGGGCCGTTTTCAGCACCCCCGGTGGAAGGCTTGGTCATCTCCCCGGTGGGGGTGGTTCCCAAAAAGACGCCAGGTTCTTTTCGGCTTATACAGCATCTTTCTTACCCGGCGGGGGCATCGGTCAACAATGCAATACCTCCGGCTCATTGCTCGGTGGTGTATCAGTCGTTCGACGAGGCGCTGGAGCTGGTCCGCAGTTACGGCGCTGGGGCCCTCATGGCAAAGATCGATGTGGAGTCCGCTTTCCGGTTGCTGCCGTTGCATCCGGACTCATTCCGCTTTATGGGTTTCCGGATTGGGACGGAATATTTCATCGACAAATGTTTGCCGATGGGATGTTCCGTGTCATGCTCGTATTTCGAACGTTTTAGTACCTTCCTGCATTGGTGCGTGGAGTCTTCGTCGGGAGGTCACGGGGTCGATCATTACCTCGATGACTTCCTCTGTACGGGACCAGCGAATTCACCGCGATGTGGCGAGTTGCTTTTCAGCATTCGAGCTTTGTTTTGCCACTTCAGAGACCCAGTAGCCGTGGATAAAACTGAGGGGCCGGCTGCTTGCCTGTCATTTCTGGGCATCGAGATTGACACGGTGGCAGGATTATGCCGGCTGCCTGTAGACAAAGTGGAGAGGCTCCGCGACGCCATTTGCCGTTTCATGGGGTCGCGCAAGGTTAAGCTGCGGCAGGCGCAATCCTTGCTGGGCATGCTGAACTTTGCTTGTCGGGTCATCCCGATGGGCAGGGTTTTCTGCCGGAAGCTAGAAAGGGCGACTGCGGAATGCGCCAGACCACACCATTTCGTACGCTTATCGGCTGAGATAAAACGGGATCTGGCCGTATGGGCCTCGTTTCTGGAAGATTTCAACGGGGTGTGCATATGGCAAGCCCCCACGGTCGACAGCGCTATATTGCAGCTGTTCACCGACGCAGCGATTCGGTTGCTATCTGGAGGGATCTTGGTGCGCGGCGTCATGGCCGGCGGACTGGCATCAGGCGGGTTTGACTAAGGACCTCTTGCTCCTGGAGCTTTTTCCCATCATGGTTGCGCTGGAAATCGGGGGCGAGCGGCTGGCGAATCGCAGCATCTTGTTCAGATGCGACAATCTGGGCGTGGTGCACGCGATAAACAACCAGGGGCAAAATCGCTAGTGGTTTTACGGGTGCTAGGGCAGTTGCTGTTGACTTGCCTGCGCAAGAACGTGTGGTTTCGCGCGCAACACGTGCCGGGTCTGGAGAATGGTGTCGCTGACGCGCTATCACGAGGGCAGTGGGACAGGTTTTGCTTGTTGGCTCCCGAGGCCGACGAACAGAGTTTTCATTGTCCCGGTTATGTCTGGCAGGTCATCGGGCCGGACTGGAGGGTCTAGCACTACGATCAGTCGCGCCATCCACGCTTAAGGCTTGCGGCCAAGCTTGGACCGAATGGGAAGAATTTGCTAGAGGACGGAATCAACGAGGTAAGAGTGGGCATCGGATGATGCTTTCTTTTAGTTGGCAGCTTTATGTTTCGGGTAGGTCTAGAGCGGTGGTTTCCCGGTGCTTGGCTGGCATTTCGTTCTTCAGCAGAATTAAGGGCGTTCCCGATGTGACGAAAAGTGGGATTCTGCTTAAGGCGATCAAAGGATGGGCGCGCGTTGCGCCGACGCCGCCTGACAGGAGGCGGCCCATTGATGCGGCCTTAATGCCGGGTGTCATTGGGGCGGTCGGAGCCATCGCTTCGTCCATGGTTGAATCGTTGCTTTTTAGATTGGCGTTCTCCATGGCTTACCACGGTGCCTTTAGGATTTCGGAATTGGTAGCGCCTTCTAAGCGAGCGGATTCGCGCATGCTCGTCGGGGATGTGGTGGTGAGTGGGAGGTCCTTGCTTTGCAGATTGCGACGCTCTAAAACGGACCAAGTGGGGAGAGGTCGTTGGGTCACCTTGGTTCCGGCACTTGAGGAGAGCATCTGCCCATTACGGTTGGCAGTGAAATATGAGGCAGTAAGGCCTGACTGTCGGGGGTCGTAGTTGCTGCACTATGACGGGCTGCCAGTAACGAAGTATCAATTTCGTTGGATGATGGGTCGCTGTCTGACGAGCTTGGGCCTTTCACCCTCCCATTTCGGAACACACTCCTTCCGCATAGGGGCTGCGACGGCGGCTGAGGCGGCGGGTTTTTCAAGGACTGAAGTCCAGGCGGTGGGGCGATGGAAGTCGTCTTGTTAGAAGCGATACATTCGCCCCGTCGCTTGAGATATTTTGCTCACGCGTAGTTTGTTTAAAATTTGTAGAGTAAGATCATGTTTGGCTGTTTTTTCACGTGTTATTGTGCTGTACGTTGGTCTGTTTACCCGTTTGTGATCCTACTCAGGGATTAGCCACTCGCCGCTGCTGGCGTGAGCCGGCAGCGGGGGGTCTGGAGTTATTTTGCGAATTTTTGCCTGACTTGACGGACTGAATTCTAATCTTTAATTCGGCTAATCCGTTCTAATCAAAGTCCCTCAGCAGGTTTTATGCTTTCACCTCCAGCTGAGTTATTACATGTTTGGCTGTTTTTTCACGTGTTATTGTGCTGTACGTTGGTCTGTTTACCCGTTTGTGATCCTACTCAGGGATTAGCCACTCGCCGCTGCTGGCGTGAGCCGGCAGCGGGGGGTCTGGAGTTATTTTGCGAATTTTTGCCTGACTTGACGGACTGAATTCTAATCTTTAATTCGGCTAATCCGTTCTAATCAAAGTCCCTCAGCAGGTTTTATGCTTTCACCTCCAGCTGAGTTATTACATGTTTTACCCCTTTTTTACACCCCCCCCCCCCTGTTTATTATCTTTTGTTTCTTTTACCTTTCCCTTCGTGTGTTAATGTTCTGCTCAAATTGGCTAGAAGCTCGTGAGATCGGCTAGGCCGTGACTGCTGCGATATTTGGAAGCAAAAAATTTTTTCTTTTTGGCAGTTCCTTCAGGTTAACACATTTACAAACAATGGCGTAGATATTTAGTAACCAATTTTACCCCTTTTTCCTCCTCTTCAGGTTGGTTTGCTGATGACTTGCCCGTTTGGGTGGCCGGCCACTCGTATGTCTTTTGGGCAGCAAGGTTCTTGGCCTCTGATAGGGCTCAGAGGTTTCCTGGGGGTCAGGGAATCAGATGGCTTGGTTGGCGAGGAATGTTGTGGAAAGATCTGATGGGTAGACTAGTCATAGAAGGGAGACAAGACAAAAGAAATCCTTTTCGGGAGCACTCTTAATTGAAAATGGTAATGATAATTAATCAATATGTAGTGAAGTGATATGATGATGAATAATCTAAAACTTAACTTTTATTTTATTCCATTAAAATATCGACCTAGGTGGTCCAAACATATTAAATATCTATTAATCAGAAATAGAAGAGAGAAAGAGGTGAAATATAGATTAGATGAATGAAGGTGAGCAGATTAGAACTGCCCCACCAGTGTTTTCATATGAAGATATAGGTGATCATCTTGGTGATATCCACAGTGCCTGGTATTCCTAAGTGGTCCCCCTTCAAAGTACTAACCAGGTCTATCCTATCAGCTTCCGAGATAGAAGATCGGGCTACTCTCAGGATAGTACGACCTTGAATAATGAAGATGACATATAAAGGAAGAGAGAACCCACTTCTGCTGTCTGTACTCTGCCTGCTATACGTCACTGGATAAATTGGCCCCAGGCTTTTCCAGATGAGAGAGTGTTGGAAAAGAGAACCATCACCAGTTTTTGACTAGGGGAAGATCATGAATTAGTTGATCTGCCTCCCCTTAGAATCAAGGCAGAAGGAAGAAAGGAACACTTCTACTTTCTGTTGTGATAGCCAAGTATACGCTGGGAAGGGCAGAACCCAAGCCAGCACAGCTATCAGCCAGATGAGAGAGTGCTAAGAAGAGATAGAGCTCTGATAAATAATCAGAAATGTATAATTGTTTGAACTAATTCATTCAAATAACATAGCTAATCTCCTCTTATTCTCCTATGCCAAAGTGCATAAGAATAATGCAGTGATTTCATATACAGGAAATCAATTAATGTTCACACACTTTTTCTGATTAGATTATATCCTGAGCATTTATCAATCAATCATATGCTGGTAATTCAGATGAGGCATTTAGGCAGAGGTGGCAACTCGTGGTAATCATGCAAAATCATAGATAACTAGAGTACCTTAAATGATAAATAATTGTTGGCAGGAAGGTCCTAATCTCTCACATAAAATATAAATATATGAAGAAACAGTGTTGCAGAGAAATACTCCAGCAGAAAGTCTGCAGGATCAATTGGTCAACACATGAAGATATAAGAGAAACATTGTTGCAAAAAAAGTTTTCCAGCAATGGATCTACAGGCTTGTAACAATTCTACAATCAGAGAAGACACTATCTCCTAGGCTTGTAACAGTTTAGCAATTAGCAGACCTATCGGTTTTAATCTTTTGTCAACACCAGAAGTACAGTTAATCAGCAAACTATCTATGGTTTATACTGATTGAAAACAAGTGCATGACTGTCAGATATGATAATATCGCCATGCTAGCATTAATATCAGTTCATAAATGCAGAAACCACATAAATGAAAAAAAATAGTGTGCAACAAATGTATCAAGGTGTAACAGAGTATCACATAAGTATGCAACATATATATTTTTAAATGAAATAGATGCACCTTTTTGATGCTTTCATTTTTGTGCATCAAGTGAAGACAACATAAAATGATCTAGACTAATGAGGATGTTAAAGAAAATATAAAATATATATTCTCTTTGTGCATTTAAGTATTAGGTTATGCACAGGGGTGTAAATATTATGACCCCTAGTAATAGTCCTCGATTGACAGCAGGCAAAGTGGGAGGAGGGGGAGGGGGGGGAGGGGGGAAGTGGAAAATGAAAACGTAATAAATGTAGCCGTGAGTGGAAAGTATATTTTAAATATATTGTTCAATTAGTCACCACTCCAGCCAAATATAAATACATACAGGTCTGTCACCTACACTTTCTAATCCGACCCGTTCCTGCTTCCCCTGATGCACCTTCCACCATATATAGGGAATACATATATATAAATATCCTTAATAATTATCCTCAGATACCAGTGTATGGTGTAGGGCAGAGAGGAGTGGATAAGAAGAAGGGGATATGAGGTGACACGACCGTGAGAGGATTATGCAAAGTATTGCCGTGATGTTACCAATCGCCGCTCCAACTGTTTTGGATGCCGGCGTCCGTCTGTCATCTCCACAGGTCCGGCTCAACCCGCTCCTGCTTTCCCCCTCATCTCACGTAAGTGTCTTCACAGAAAAGGTGCTGCGGCCGCCCGAAGTCCAGAAGGGGAGTGGCCGTACGACGTCCTTGATGATGTCAGTCCCTACGTACGTTTCACCTGACGGGCTTGTTCACGGGAGACGAGGGGGAAAGCAGGAGCGGGTCGAGCGGCGATTGGTAACATCACGGCAATACTTTGCATAATCCTCTCACGGTCGTGTCACCTCATATCCCCTTCTTCTTATCCACTCCTCTCTGCCCTACACCATACACTGGTATCTGAGAATAATTATTAAGGATATTTATATATATGTATTCCCTATATATGGTGGAAGGCGCATCAGGGGAAGCAGGAACGGGTCGGATTAGAAAGTGTAGGTGACAGACCTGTATGTATTTATATTTGGCTGGAGTGGTGACTAATTGAACAATATATTTAAAATATACTTTCCACTCACGGCTACATTTATTACGTTTTCATTTTCCACTTCCCCCCTCCCCCCCTCCCCCTCCTCCCACTTTGCCTGCTATCAATCGAGGACTATTACTAGGGGTCATAATATTTACACCCCTGTGCATAACCTAATACTTAAATGCACAAAGAGAATATATATTTTATATTTTCTTTAACATCCTCATTAGTCTAGATCATTTTATGTTGTCTTCACTTGATGCACAAAAATGAAAGCATCAAAAAGGTGCATCTATTTCATTTAAAAATATATATGTTGCATACTTATGTGATACTCTGTTACACCTTGATACATTTGTTGCACACTATTTTTTTCATTTATGTGGTTTCTGCATTTATGAACTGATATTAATGCTAGCATGGCGATATTATCATATCTGACAGTCATGCACTTGTTTTCAATCAGTATAAACCATAGATAGTTTGCTGATTAACTGTACTTCTGGTGTTGACAAAAGATTAAAACCGATAGGTCTGCTAATTGCTAAACTGTTACAAGCCTAGGAGATAGTGTCTTCTCTGATTGTAGAATTGTTACAAGCCTGTAGATCCATTGCTGGAAAACTTTTTTTGCAACAATGTTTCTCTTATATCTTCATGTGTTGACCAATTGATCCTGCAGACTTTCTGCTGGAGTATTTCTCTGCAACATTGTTTCTTCATATATTTATATTTTATGTGAGAGATTAGGACCTTCCTGCCAACAATTATTTATCATTTAAGGTACTCTAGTTATCTATGATTTTGCATGATTACCACGAGTTGCCACCTCTGCCTAAATGCCTCATCTGAATTACCAGCATATGATTGATTGATAAATGCTCAGGATATAATCTAATCAGAAAAAGTGTGTGAACATTAATTGATTTCCTGTATATGAAAATCACTGCATTATTCTTAAGCACTTTGGCATAGGAGAATAAGAGGAGATTAGCTATGTTATTTGAATGAATCAGTTCAAACAATTATACATTTCTGATTATTTATCAGAGCTCTATCTCTTCTTAGCACTCTCTCATCTGGCTGATAGCTGTGCTGGCTTGGGTTCTGCCCTTCCCAGCGTATACTTGGCTATCACAACAGAAAGTAGAAGTGTTCCTTTCTTCCTTCTGCCTTGATTCTAAGGGGAGGCAGATCAACTAATTCATGATCTTCCCCTAGTCAAAAACTGGTGATGGTTCTCTTTTCCAACACTCTCTCATCTGGAAAAGCCTGGGGCCAATTTATCCAGTGACGTATAGCAGGCAGAGTACAGACAGCAGAAGTGGGTTCTCTCTTCCTTTATATGTCATCTTCATTATTCAAGGTCGTACTATCCTGAGAGTAGCCCGATCTTCTATCTCGGAAGCTGATAGGACAGACCTGGTTAGTACTTTGAAGGGGGACCACTTAGGAATACCAGGCACTGTGGATATCACCAAGATGATCACCTATATCTTCATGTGAAAACACTGGTGGGGCAGTTCTAATCTGCTCACCTTCATTCATCTAATCTATATTTCACCTCTTTCTCTCTTCTATTTCTGATTAATAGATATTTAATATGTTTGGACCACCTATGTCGATATTTTAATGGAATAAAATAAAAGTTAAGTTTTATCACTTCACTACATATTGATTAATTATCATTACCATTTTCAATTAAGAGTGCTCCCGAAAAGGATTTCTTTTGTCTTGTCTCCCTTCTATGTAGTTAATCTACAAAAGTTTTTTTGGGAGCACCACCAATAAATAAGGTGCTTTTAAAGGATTTGAATATTGGCACCGCCTATATTGGTCATTTTCAGATTTTTCTATATTTAAGTGTGGCTTTACTGTACACAGCTAGTGCGGAACTGACAAACCATTTTTTCAAACGGGTAGACTAGTCAGTCAGGCCAGCAAGCATGGAGTTCCCAAGGTTCTGGTTGTTCACTTAGGTGGCAACGACCTGGGGAAAAGGACTTCTTTGGAGCTGCGGTGGGCCATGATACAGGATCTGGCAAGGGTGGCCGCAGCATGGACCAATTGTGTATTGGTATTTTCCCTGATGGTGCCAAGGTTGAGTTGGCGAGGTGTGGAGGACGGACGCGTAATGGATGAGGCCAGGAAGAAGGTAAATGGGGCTGTGGCGAAGTGGGTGCTGTCCCACGGAGGCAAAGTAGTTCGCCACATTAGGATTCGGTTCCGAGACAGTCACCTTTTTCGGCCTGATGGTGTACATCTATCCGATGAGGGGATGATGTTTTTCCTGGAGGATCTGTTCCTAGTGTTGCAGGAGTTAGGGTAGGTTATGGTGGCGGTGCGAGGACTCTGGGTGGAGTCTTTCGCTTTTGGCGGAAAAGAACGGCAGTTTGCAGTTGTATTGTTTTTATAGGTAGTAAGTTTTCAGTGCTATATGGTTTAGGTGCACTCACCTCCATCAACTTAATGGCCGCTTGACCACCCATCCGGGAGGCAGCGGCAGGGCACCCGTCAGCGGTGGGAAGTCACTGTGGGGGTTGAGTTGACACCTATTACCGATTTTGATAGGTGTAGGACGTTTGGTGATTTTACCATTTTAAGGTTAGCGATAGTTTAATAGAGCCGTTCTTTTTTCTGCCACCATTATGCCGGCTGATTCGGCATCTTAACAACGTTTTTTCCAATTACAGGTTTTGCTATGGTTAGGGTCAAATAAATAGCTAGCAATTTTTCTGCCAAAATCAAGTCTCCGTGTCTTTATTTCCTGGTTTAGAGCTAACTAAGGCTTACTTGAATGAAGGGGGTCCACCAAATATCACTAGGATGTTTAGGAGAGAGAATTGAATACATAGGAAAGGAATGAGTTAAACATCTTGTGAGGGGTGGACCTAGCTGTGAGGAAGTACAGCCCTTAGGAAAAGGGGAGGGTTAGTGTATATATAGGCCAGGCGTGGCCATTTTTGGTCTCTTTGCTGGTGAATTTGCCTTCCCGCCCTCCCTCCCTATGGGTAGAGGTTGTTTTTTTGGCACGGAGTGTATTGGCGTTTAATTGTCTTGGCTGGGTTCATCGTTGGCTATTTATCGGCGGAAAAGAACGGCAGTTTGTAGTTGTATTGTTTTTATAGGTAGTAAGTATTCAGTGCTATATGGTTTAGGTGCACTCACCTCCATCGACTTAATGGCCGCTTGACCACCCATCCGGGAGGCAGCGGCAGGGCACCCGTCAGCGGTGGGAAGTCACTGTGGGGGTTGAGTTGACACCTATTACCGATTTTGATAGGTGTAGGACGTTTGGTGATTTTACCATTTTAAGGTTAGCGATAGTTTAATAGAGCCGTTCTTTTTTCTGCCACCATTATGCCGGCTGATTCGGCATCTTAACAACGTTTTTTCCAATTACAGGTTTTGCTATGGTTAGGGTCAAATAAATAGCTAGCAATTTTTCTGCCAAAATCAAGTCTCCGTGTCTTTATTTCCTGGTTTAGAGCTAACTAAGGCTTACTTGAATGAAGGGGGTCCACCAAATATCACTAGGATGTTTAGTGTTTAACATGTTTTATAGCGCATTTGTTGTGCAGTTTGATTAATTAAAAAACCTCTATATACAGCAGATATATATAAATATAAAAATAAGATTTTACTTACCGATAAATCTATTTCTCGTAGTCCGTAGTGGATGCTGGGGACTCCGTAAGGACCATGGGGATATAGCGGCTCCGCAGGAGACAGGGCACAATAATAAAAGCTTTAGGATCAGGTGGTGTGCACTGGCTCCTCCCCCTATGACCCTCCTCCAAGCCTCAGTTAGGATACTGTGCCCGGACGAGCGTGCATAATAAGGAAGGATATTGAATCCCGGGTAAGACTCATACCAGCCACACCAATTACACCGTACAACCTGTGATCTGAACCCAGTTAACAGTATGATAACAACGAAGGAGCCTCTGACAAGATGGCTCACAACAAGAATAACCCGATTTTTGTAACAATAACTATGTACAAGTATTGCAGACAATCCGCACTTGGGATGGGCGCCCAGCATCCACTACGGACTACGAGAAATAGATTTATCGGTAAGTAAAATCTTATTTTCTCTGACGTCCTAGTGGATGCTGGGGACTCCGTAAGGACCATGGGGATTATACCAAAGCTCCCAAACGGGCGGGAGAGTGCGGATGAGCCTGCAGCACCGAATGAGAGACTCCATGTCCTCCTCAGCCAGGGTATCAAATTTGTAGAATTTAGCAAACGTGTTTGCCCCTGACCAAGTAACTGCTCGGCAAAGTTGTAAAGCCGAGACCCCTCGGGCAGTCGCCCAAGATGAGCCCCCTTCCTTTTGGAATGGGCTTTTACAGATTTTGGCTGTGGCAGGCCTGCCACAGAATGTGTAAACTGAATTGTATTACAAATCCAGCGAGCAATCGTCTGCTTAGAAGCAGGAGCACCCATCTTGTTGGGTGCATACAGGCTAAACAGCGAGTCAGATTTTCTGACTCCAGCCGTCCTGGAAACATATTTTTCAGGGCCCTGACAACGTCAAGTAACTTGGAGTCCTCCAAGTCCCTAGTACCCGCAGGTACCACAATAGGTTGGTTCATGTGAAAAACAGAAAACACCTTAAGGAGAAATTGAGGACGAGTCCTCAATTCTGCCCTGTCAGAATGAAAAATTAAGTAAGGGCTTTATATATGATAAAGCCGCCAATTCTGACACACGCCTGGCTGAAGCCAGGGCTAATAGCATCGTCACCTTCCATGTGAGATATTTTAAGTCCACAGTGGTGAGTGGTTCAAACCAATGTGACTTTAGGAAACTCAAAACAACATTGAGATCCCAAGGTGCCACTGGGGCACAAAATGAGGCTGTATATGCAGTACCCCTTTTACAAACATCTGAACGTCAGGCACTAAAGCCAGTTCTTTCTGGAAGAAATTCGACAGGGCCGAAATTTGAACCTTAATGGACCCTAATTTTAGGCCCATAGACAGTCCTGTTTTCAGGAAATGTAGGAAACGACCCAGTTGGAATTCCTCTGTAGGGGCCTTCTTGGCCTCACACCACGCAACATATCTTCACCAAATGCGGTGAAAATGTTTTGCGGTTACATCCTTCCTGTCTTTGACCAGGGTAGGGATGACTTCATCTGGAATGCCCTTTCAGGATCCGGCGTTCAACCGCCATGCCGTCAAACGCGGCCGCGGTAAGTCTTGGAACAGACAAGGCCCCTGCTGGAGCAGGTCCTTTCTTAAAGGTAGAGGCCACGGGTCTTCCGTGAACATCTCTTGAAGTTTCGGGTACCAAGTCCTTCTTGGCCAATCCGGAACCACGAGTATCGTTCTTACTCATCTCCCTCTTATGATTCTCAGTACTTTTGGTATGAGAGGCATAGGAGGGAACACATACTCTGACTGGTACACCCACAGTGTTACCAGAGCGTCCACCGCTATTGCCTGAGGGTCCCTTGACCTGGCGCAATATCTGTCTAGTTTTTTGTTCAGGCGGGACGCCATCATGTCCACCTTTGGTTTTTCCCAACGGTTTACAATCATGTGGAAGACTTCCCGATGAAGTCCCCACTCTCCCGGGTAGAGGTCATGCCTGCTGAGGAAGTCTGCTTCCCAGTTTTCCACTCCCGGAATGAACACTGCTGAGAGTGTTATCACATGATTTTTCGCCCAGCGAAGAATCCTTGTAGTTTCTGCCATTTCCCTCCTGCTTCTTGTGCCGCCCTGTTTACGTGGGCGACTGCCGTGATGTTGTCCCACTGGATCAATACCGGCTGACCTTGAAGCAGAGGTCTTGCTAAGCTTAGAGCATTGTAAATTGCCCTTAGCTCCAGTATATTTATGTGGAGAGAAGTCTCCAGACTTGATCACACTCTCTGGAAATTTTTTCCTTGTGTGACTGCTCCCCAGCCACTCAGGCTGGCATCCGTGGTCACCAGGACCCAGTCCTGAATGCCGAATCTGCGGCCCTTTCATAGATGAGCACTCTGCAGCCACCGCAGAAGAAACACCCTTGTCCTTGGAGACAGGGTTATCCGCTGATGCATCTGAAGATGCGATCCGGACCATTTTTTCAGCAGATCCCACGGAAAGGTTCTTGCGTGAAATCTACCGAATGGGATCGCTTTGTAAGAAACCACCATTTTTCACAGGATCCTTGTGCAATGATGCACTGATACTTTTCCTGGTTTTAGGAGGTTCCTGACTAGCTCGGATAACTCCCTGACTTTCTTCTCCGGGAGAAAACATCCTTTTCTGGACTGTGTCCAGAATCATCCCTAGGAACAGTAGACGTGTCGTCGGAAAAAACTGCGATTTTGGAATATTTAGAATCCACTCGTGCTGTCGTAGAACTACTTAAGATAGTGCTACTCCGACCTCCAACTGTTCTCTGGACCTTGCCTTTATCAGGAAAGCGTCCATATTTCTTTTAAGAAGAATCATCATTTCGGCCATTACCTTGGTAAAGACCCGGGGTGCCGTGGACAATCCAAACGGCAGCGTCTGAACTGATAGTGACAGTTCTGTACCACGAACCTGAGGTACCCTTGGTGAGAAGGCAAATTTGGACATGTAGGTAAGCGTCCCTGATATCCAGTGACACCATATCGTCCCCTTCTTCCTGGTTCGCTATCACTACTCTGAGTGACTCCATCTTGATTTGAACGCTTGTATGTAAGTGTTCAAATATTTCAGATCTCACCGAGCCGTCTGGCTTCAGTACCACAATATAGTGTGGAATAATACCCCTTCCCTTGTTGTAGAAGGGGTACTTTGATTATCACCTGCTGGGAATACAGCCTGTGAATTGTTCCCAATACTGCCTCCCTGTCGGAGGGAGACGTTGGTAAAGCAGACTTCAGGAACTTGTGAGGGGGAGACGTCTCGAATTTCCAATGTACACCTGGGATACTACGTGTAGGATCCAGGAGTCCACTTGTGAGTGAGCCCCCTGCGTGCTGAAACTCTTGAGATGACCCCCTACCGCACCTGAGTCCGCTTGTACTGCCCCAGCGTCATGCTGCGGACTTGGCAGAAGCTGTGGAGGGCTTCTGTTCCTGGGAATGGGCTGCCTGCTGCAGTCTTCTTCCCTTTCCTCTACCCCTGGGCAGATATGACTGGCCCTTTTGCCCGCCTGCCCTTATGGGGACGAAAGGACTGAGACTGAAAAGACTGTGTCCTTTTCTGCTGAGATGTGACTTGGGGTAACAAAAGGTGGATTTTTCAGCTGTTGCCATGGCCACCAGGTCCGATGGACCGCCCCTTTATACGGCAATACTTCCATGTGCCGTCTGGAATCTGCATCACCTGACCACTGTCGTGTCTTCGTCTGGCAGATATGGACATCACATTTACTCTTGATGCCAGAATGCAAATATCCCTCTGCGCATCTCGCATATATAGAAATGCATCTATAGTCAATAAAATCTTGTCCCTGTCAAGGGTATCAATATTTTCAGTCAGGAAATCCGACCAAGCCCCCTCAGCGCTGCACATCCAGGCTGAGGCGATTGCTGGTCGTAGTATAACACCAGTATGTGTGTATATACTTTTAGGATATTTTTCAGCTTCCTATCAGCTGGCTCCTTGAGGGCTGCCGTATCTGGAGAGGGTAACGCCCCTTGTTTTTATAAGCGTGTGAGCGCCTTATCCACCCTAAGGTGTGTTTCCCAACTCGCCCTAACTTCTGGCGGGAAAAGGTATACCGCCAATAATTTTCTATCGGAGGAAACCCACGTATCATCACACACTTCATTTAATTTATCTGATTCAGGAAAAACTACAAGTAGTTTATTCACACCCTACATAATACCCTTATTTGTGGTACTTGTAGTATCAGAAATATGTAACACCTCCTTCATTGCCCTTAACATGAAACGTGTGGCCCTAAAGGAAAATACGTTTGTTTATTCACCGTCGACACTGGAGTCAGTGTCCGTGTCTGTGTCTGTGTCAACCGACTGAGGTAAATGGGCGTTTTTACAAGCCCCTGACGGTGTCTGAGACGCCTGGACAGGTACTAATTTGTTTGCCGGCCGTCTCATGTCGTCAACCGACCTTGCAGCGTGTTGACATTATCACGTAATTCCTAAATAAGCCATCCATTCCAGTGTCGACTCCCTAGAGAGTGACATCACCAATACAGGCAATTTGCTCCGCCTCCTCACCAACATCGTCCTCCTACATGTCGACACACACGTACCGACACACAGCACACACACAGGGAATGCTCTGATAGAGGACAGGACCCCACTAGCCCTTTGGGGAGACAGAGGGAGAGTTTGCCAGCACACACCAAAAACGCTATAATTATACAGGGACAACCCCTTATACAAGTGTTTTCCCTTATAGCATTTTTATATATGTAATCATATCGCCAAATAAGTGCCCCCCCTCTCTGTTTTAACCCTGTTTCTGTAGTGCAGTGCAGGGGAGAGCCTGGGAGCCTTCCTCACAGCAGAGCTGAGCAGGAAAATGGCGCCGTGTGCTGAGGAGAATAGGCCCCGCCCTCTTTTCGGCGGGCTCTTCTCCCGGAGTTTGTGAGATCTGGCAGGGGTTAAATACATCCATATAGCCTCAAGGGCTATATGTGATGTATTTTAGCCATAAAAAGGTATTATACATTGCTGCCCAGGGCGCCCCCCCCCCAGCGTCCTGCACCCTCAGTGACAGTTGGTGACTGTTGGTGAAGTGTGCTGACAACAATGGCGCACAGCTGCAGTGCTGTGCGCTACCTTATGAAGACTGAAAGTCTTCTGCCGCCTGTTTCTGGATCTCTGGACCTCTTCAACTTCGGCATCTGCAAGGGGGGTCGGCGGCACGGCTCCGGGACGAACCCCAGGGTGAGACCTGTGTTCCGACTCCCTCTGGAGCTAATGGTGTCCAGTAGCCTAAGAAGCAAATCCATCCTGCACGCAGGTGAGTTTACTTCTCTCCCCTAAGTCCCTCGTAGCAGTGAGCCTGTTGCCAGCAGGTCTCACTGAAAGAAAAAAACCTAACTTAAACTTTTATTCTAAGCAGCTCAGGAGAGCCACCTAGATTGCACCCTTCTCGGCCGGGCACAAAAATCTAACTGAGGCTTGGAGGAGGGTCATAGGGGGAGGAGCCAGTGCACACCACCTGATCCTAAAGCTTTTATTATTGTGCCCTGTCTCCTGCGGAGCCGCTATATCCCCATGGTCCTTACGGAGTCCCCAGCATCCACTAGGACGTCAGAGAAAAGTAGAACACACATAAAATCATATGATAGCTGATGTGCCTAGTTTTAACCGGGCGAAGGTTTGCTGGGCGGAACATTTTACCCTTTTTCACCCCCTTAGGAGCTGATACCCCATAATAACCCTGCTTAGTGTGTGGCTGCACATAACTGTCACAATTTCCAGACCACACTGCAGGTCACATGTTCCAGGTCACCCAACAGGTGCACAGGCAGAGTTGACCAACTGTCACATTTTCCAGTACACAATGATGATGCACTGTAATTGTCTGGCAGACGCTTTGCCACATAACTTGAAAACAAAGTGACCAATCACAACGCCAATATAATTCTGCATATCTATGGACCAAGAGCTTTAATGTGGTATATGATGTGCCCTGATCAGGCAAATAAGTCACTTGTAAAAATCACCCTTCCGCTATTAATATACAGATATGTGAGATCAATGAATGAAGCTGCTACAGAGGTGAATATGCAATATGGCTAGCTAGGAACTATGGGGGTCATTCCGAGTTGTTCGCTCGTTGCCGATTTTCGCAACGGAGCGATTAAGGCAAAAATGCGCATGCGCATGGTACGCAGTGCACATGTGCTAAGTATTTTAGCTCAAAACTTAGTAGATTTACTCACGTCCGGACAAAGAATTTCCATCGTTGAAGTGATCGGAGTGTGATTGACAGGAAGTGGGTGTTTCTGGGCGGAAACTGACCGTTTTCTGGGAATGTGCGGAAAAACGCAGGCGTGCCAGGGAAAAACGCGGGAGTGTCTGGAGAAACGGGGGAGTGGCTGGCCGAACGCAGGTCGTGTTTGTGACGTCAAACCAGGAACGAAACGGGCTGAACTGATCGCAGTGTAGGAGTAAGTCTCGAGCTACTCAGAGACTGCTAAGAAATTTCTATTCGCAATTCTGCTAATCTTTCGTTCGCTATTCTGCTAAGCTAAGATACACTCTCAGAGGGCGGCGGCTTAGCGTGTGCAATGCTGCTAAAAGCAGCTAGCGAGCGAACAACTCGGAATGACCCCTTATGGGTCGGATTCTGATTTGTATGGTACTGCAATCATGTCATTCAAGCTGCGGCTAAGGAGGGGCTGCGAGCGGTCACTCAGAACCCTTTCTGCACATGCGCACACCCACAAACATCGGTTTAGTATCGGTGCATAAACCATCAGGTTTACATACTAATCTGAATCAATATGTTGCATAATCATATAGTCCTGTATCAGGGGTAGGCAACCTATGGCACTCCAGCTGCTGTGGAACTACACTTCCCAGCATGCCCGGGATCTGGTCTCTAGGTCGACAGTAACTAGGTCGACAATGTTTAGGTTGACCACTATTGGTCGACAGTAACTAGGTCGACAGGGTCTCTAGGTCGACATGTTCCAGGTAGACAGTTCAAAAGTGAGTCATGGGTTATTCACTTTTTTTTTGTGGGGGGGACTTTTTCATGCTTTACGATCCATGTGGACTACGATTGGGAATAGTAACCTGTGACGAGCGCAGCGGTAGTGGAGTGAGGCACGTTGCCCGAAGCATGGCGAGCGAAGCGAGCCATGCGAGGGGACACGTGTACTAATTGGGGATCCCGGTCACTGTAAGGAGAATACGATACCCAAAAAATTTAAAAACTCATGTCGACCTTTTGACCTGTCGACCTAGACCATGTCGACCTAGACCATGTCGACCTAGCATCCCTGTCGACCTAGTTACTGTCGATCCTATAAACCACACCCGCATGCCCTGCCAGGTTTAGCACACCCTAACATCAAAAATGTGGCATGCTGGGATATGTAGTCCCACAGCAGCTGGAGTGTCACAAAACAAATATTTCCCCTATCAACAAATAAGCAATAAAACAGAAGATTCGGTTTCACCAGTATTTGGTCATAAGTTGCAGACATTGTCCTGACTGGATTACATATATACATACATAGTAGAGATTTATTTATATATACATACATAGTATAGATTTATATATACATACATAGTATAGATTTATTTATATATACATACATAGTATAGATTTATATATACATACATAGTATAGATTTATTTATATATACATACATAGTATAGATTTATATATACATACATAGTATAGATTTATATATACATACATAGTAGAGATTTATTTAAACAATTCTGTTATACAAAATAAGTTCTGGGATCTCTTGTAATAATAATCAGATAAATGAAACCCATTCTACCATTATGTAAGTAAAACATAAATCACATAAACCAGCCTTTTATAATTCTGCAGGAAAACAAAATGTTCCGTCATTACAGTTCCCAGAGCTCCTGACGCGCCAAAAAAATCTTTTACTGCCAGCAATAAAACCTCTCTCATTTTACATTAAAGTTTTACACTATAAATGTACTGTACACTCGTTCACTCAACTGAATTAGTCAAGTACTAATGACAGCAATAATTAGTAATCATTGATGCCATTATTTATAGGTATATAAATAAGACAAATTACTTTTGTATGCCTTCTTGTTTTTTTTGTTTTTTAATGGGGTTTGTTTATGTATTTTTAATAAACGGTGTGTATACATCTAATTGTAACATACAAAATGAGAAAACGGACCAATATCTGGATTGATAACCGGGCCGGATTTCTGATTATTGTACCATCTGACGCCCTGGTCTCATGGGTACATGGTACATGTGAATCACACAGGGTCTACCCCTCTAAGGCAGTGCACGCACCTGCTCCGGCGGGCCCCAGGAGCGAGGGGGGCCCGGTCAATGTGCCAACCCTTACTACATTTCATTCAGCAACGATTCACAGCCGTAAGGTGTTTCCTATTAACAAGACTGTGTGTATCAGCGTCGGTAACGTACAGCGTCCTCCTGTCATTCCCCACTCTCACTCTGCTGGTGCCCTCCACTGCTGACAGCCGAGTGCAGCCTACTGAATGGCGCCACATCACTGAAGAGGGCCCTCAGCACGGCCAGCAGTGGAGCTGTCACAACAGGATCAGAGGACAGAACGCTGCACCACACCCCACTCTACTTTGCTGTGGTGGGCCCCCTGAACATGTGGCATTCTGAGTACTCAGTTTAAAAAAAAAAAATGGACACTCTGGTATCATACCGAGGGCCCCCTATGCTATCTGGGCCCTTTACATGTGTACTGGCTTTAACCCCCCCTGGTGGTGGCCCTGCTTGGGCTTATGTGTATAAGGTCTTTCCACTAATATGGGTGTAAATGCCGTATTTGGATAAATATTTCACCTTCTCTCTGTTCTCTTAAACCATCATAAACAAGTTCTGACATTTGTTCCCATTAATTAACATTTCTTCTAGTCACTTAGAGATGTTAAACAATGCAACTGCTTGTCAATGTAATGATGAAAATACTGTATGTATGTAGCAGGATCAACTAGACATTACAGAGAAGATGCCTACAATGTAAACCCATATGCTGTCTGTCAACTCTACTAATGCTATGACACACTCAGGGAGGGTTTATGAGTGCCCACAAATGCCATCTGATGAACTGAGTTTTTATTCTGAGGCAGTTACAGCTATGTCTCCATCTCTGCACGGGCCCTGATCTATGAGAAGCGCATATTTTTATCACTTCCCCTATCCCACAGAGCTGTAAATCGTAGCATTACACCACAAAGGGGCAGGCCTAATGACAAATAGTTCCTATACCGACCCAACAGCAAACTCCTGCTGCATCTCGCCCCAGGGTGAAGTATATGTAAATATGGATGGAGTTTGAACTTGAAACTCACTTCTCCATGTCCAAAATGTTTATGTAATTTGCGCCAGACATAAAGCAAGGACTTTTATATTGCACAATGATATCTGACCCTACAAAGTAGCCTGAGAAACTGATTTAGTGAAGACCCGTTATATCTATTACACTGAATTTCCCGATATGAAGATCCATGAAGGATAGAGTGGTTCTGGGAACTATAGGAACAGGTTCTAAGACAGGTGGAGATGGGTGCACTATTTTTTAAATTAATTACAATGACTGTTAAATAAAATCCAGTTACTTTGATACTGGAATTAAAATAGTTGCCCTCCTGATCGGCTGCTGATTCTGCTATAATTGTAGGAAATCTGGAAGGTGATCTAAGACCTGGTTCCGCCGCTGAGACGCATGACATAGAGCAAGACGAGATCAGTGGAAGCAAGCAGCTGTTAGACAATCAAATATTTCCAAATCCTGCTGGTTCCCTCCCAGTGCCTATGGGAGCCCTGTGTTCCTATTCACTGCCACAAATACTTGCTTCAGGGACACTTCCACCCCATGCATTGTACGGGAAGCCACAGGAGACATATCAAACATTCTTTTCTACAGAACATCATTACAGAATGTTTGTTCAAAATCCCTGAACATATGGGAAAATACGAAGCACACTTTCACTGCCGAAAAAGAGGATGGGAGGGGGAGAATCTTAACTCATCGTCTACCAGTGCAGGTGAAACAAACCATCATTAGCTCACTGCAGTATTATTTACCATTTACTGAACTGCGTCCCTTCCATTACAAATATGGGTAATTTAGTTATTCAGATACTTATACAGGATAACTGTCAATAAACTAATAACAGCTTTTACTACATCCTTCATCTGCACTTACATATACTGCCTATTATATACACCCGATGGATAGATAGATAGATAGATAGATAGATAGATAGATAGATAGATAGATAGATAGATAGATAGATAGATAGATAGATAGATGTTGCATAAATACAGATGTGTCCTTAGCTCATCACGACACAGATTCAGTAGAGTGGCATGACATGTTGTGCTCCTGTAATGCCACATCTCGCACTACGGCTTCGCAAATGTATTTCCGCAGTGCTGCTGTACTACACTGTACTTAACTTTGCACTTTCAATTGTGAAAATTTGCACACAAAATTAAACAGATTAGCAAAACTGTAGTAAAGAACATTGAGGGTAATTCCAAGTTGATCGCAGCAGGAAATTTTTTAGCAGTTGGGTAAAACCACGTGCACTGCAGGGGAGGCAGATATAACATTTGCAGAGAGAGCTAGATTTGGGTGGGTTATTTTGTTTCTGTGCAGGGTAAATACCTGCTGCTTTATTTTTACACTGCAATTTAGATTGCAGATTGAACACACCCCACCCAAATCGGGATCCGGATTGAAAGTCGACAGTAACTAGGTCGACAATGTCTAGGTCGACCACTATTGGTCGACAGTAACTAGGTCAACAGGGTGTCTAGGTCGACAGGGTCTTTAGGTCGACATGTTCTAGGTCGACAGGTCAAAAGGTCGACATGAGTTTTTCACAATTTTTTTCTTTTTTTGAACCTTTTCATACTTAACGATCCACGTGGACTACGATTGGAACGGTAATCTGTGCCGAGCGAAGCAGTAGCGGAGCGAAGGCACCATACCCGAAGCATGGCGGGCGAAGCGAGCCATGCGAGGGGACGCGGTGCACTAATTGGGGTTCGCGGTCACTCTACGAAGAAAACGACACCAAAATAACATTAAAAACTCATGTCGACCTTTTGACCTGTCGACCTAGAACATGTCGACCTAAAGACCCTGTCGACCTAGACACCCTGTCTACCTAGTTACTGTCGACCAATAGTGGTCGACCTAGACATTGTCGACCTAGTTACTGTCGACTTTCAATACCACACCCCCCAAATCTAACTCTCTCTGCACATGTTATATCTGACCCCCTGCAGTGCACATGGTTTTGCCCAACTGCTAAAAAATTTCCTGCTGCGATCAACTTGGAATTACCCCCACTATGACAAGTCAATGTTGCGTTCTATACATAAGAGTGACAACTGAAATATATTGACTTCAAGACTATTCACATTTACCCGCACTGTTAGCGACGATGAGTATTCTTAATGCTCTTTGCTGCTTTATGCTAATATTTGTTACTTTTTCACTAACATTCTGCTTTTTGCTGGGTTTAGCTATTTTATTTGAATTTTCGCAATTTCTTGCATATTTTATAAAGACAAACGTGAGCTTCCACATTATGAATGTCTGGTTACACGGTGTGCTGGTAGCAGTGTATCACCACAGCGTGCGATAGAGGGGTCTTCCATGCTTAGTAAGGACACATATGCTGTATACTGTAGAAATCTCAACCGATTTTGCAATTATTCTGCGGCATCCACAGGTCTTTACAGTATGTATATACCAACTGCTACACAATTTAATTTTTGCATTGGTCAATCACAGTGAACTGACTATTTTCTATTCTCTAGCGATATATGGTAAGAAAACTTTCCTATCTACAGAGGGTCAGATATCTCCAGTACGAGCTAAGTGATTGTATAGCAATCATCTATTTAATTTGCCTCCTGGCCCTTGGAGTATGCTAGTGTTAATACATTTGGTGCCATGCTGTTCATTATATCACAATAAAGACACACGTACTGTAAATATCTATGTAGCTCTATCTATCTGTCATTATATACACACAAACATACAGTATATGCTTATTACCAATAGCCTTATCATACTTTTCCATAACAATTACTGTCTGTCCCCTAAGAGGAAAGTTTGTGACATTTATAAACATCTAATATTTATAAATTCAGCACTTTCAGCATAATGATGTAAAAATATTTCTTATAAACATTGATTATCCTTATTATTCGCTACAAGAAAAGCCATTACAATTGCGACGTGCTGATGTCGGGTGGAATTTATTGGCAGATATAAGGATTTTCTGACCATCGCGTTTCACGAGCTGTAATACTGCAGGTTACATGTGTTAAGCCCTAGTTTCAATGTAACAAAATATACAGTTGTAGACAGTAGATGTTCACTGCTAATATGACTAACTATTGTAATGGGAATTTGTCCACAGTATGTATTCAGAGCCGGCCCTAACCAATATGTTGCCCTAGGCAAGATTTTGGCTGGTGCCCCCTAGCACCACCGCTGGTTCTGCCTCTGACCTTGCACCTCTTTCCCAGCACCATCACCCCTCACCCATAGCAGTCCTTGTACCCCCTATATTTTAAATAGGAACAGTTCGCACATTTGACGCACAGCCCAAAAAGGGGCATCTTCTTGCTGGGAAGGGGCATGGCCACACAATAGTAACCCCAATTCCAATTACGCCACACAGTGCTGCAACTCACAATTCACATTTTATCTTGCGATAGTGTCCATAATTCATATTACATCCCACAGTAGTATCACTTTACCTTATAAACGTTACTCCTCACAGTAGAGCCCCTTATTCACATTACATCACACTGAATTGCTCCTTATTCACATTACACCACACCTTATTGCTCTTTATTCACATTAGACGACACAGTAGTGCCCTTTCTATATGTAACGCCACATAGTAGAGCACCTTATACACATAATGCCACACATTAGTAATGCATTTATACACAATTCCACACAGTAATGCCCCTTACACATATGAGACACATTAATGTCCTTATAAACATAATGCACCTTACACATTATGACAACCTTTATTAATGCCCTTTTACACATAATGTCCCTTACACATATGCCGCACATTATTAATGCCCTTATACACATAATGACACATAGTGCCCCCTATACATTTGCTGCACATTATTAGTGCCCCTATACACATAATGACACACATACAGTAGTACCCTGTTACACATATGCCGTACATTATTAATGCCCTTATACGCATAATGACACACATAGTGGCCCTTTACACATATGTTGCACATTATTAAAACATTTTTACATGACACACATAATGCTCCTTACACATATTCTGAACACTACTGCACAACCAACCCACTCACATGCACACAGCACTCACATTTCCACTAACACTGTGACCTCTGCCTCTGCTTGGATACAGATGTGTCCTCACAAATCTTGCATCAATGCTAACGTCGGGCACCTTTTTTTTTTTAATGAAAATGCATCTTATTTGCATTGCTATGTGGCTAGGATGCACAAGCAGCTTCTGCTGATTAAACTGATATGCAGCATGCCAATATACTGTGTGAGACTGTGGCTGTATCTGCATATGAAATGCTACATACAGAATATAGGCATGCCGCATATCATTTTAATCAGCAGAAGCTGATGATGCCCCTAGGCATATCAAATGCCCTAGGCAATTGCCTAGTTTGTCTATGCCTATGGCCAGCTCTGTATGTATAATACCAAAGGTCCTCATTCCGAGTTGATCGCTCGCTAGCTACTTTTAGTAGCCGTGCAAACGCATAGTCACCGCCCACGAGGGAGTGTATTTTTGCTTTGCAAGTGTGCGAACGCCTGTGCAGCAGAGCGGTACAAAAACATTTTGTGCAAAACAAGACCAGTCCTGTAGTTACTTATTCTGTGTGTTGATTGCTGCGACGAATGACACGGTAATGACGTCAGATACCCGCCCTGCAAACGCCCGGCCACGCCTGCGTTTTTCCAAACAGTCCCAGAAAACGGTCAGTTGACACCCAGAAACTCCCACTTCTTGTCAATCTCCTTGCGTCCGCCAGTGCGACTGAAAGCGTCGCTAGAACCTGTGCAATACCACAATGCGGTTTGTACCGGTACGCCTCGCGTGCGCATTGTGGTGCATATGCATGCGCAGATTTGCCGTTTTTTTAAATGATCGCTACGCAGCGAACAATGGCACCTAGCGATCAACTCGGAATGAGAGCCAATATACTGTACCAGGTCCCTGAAGCCAGTTCCCCACAACAAACGCTGCGTCTGTGTTACGCTTTTGATTTACATGTGACTGATTTAAAACTAAAACCCTCTAAATCAGTGGTTCCCAAACGTGGTCCTCAAGGCAACTCAAAAGTCCAGGTTTTAAGGATATCCCTGTTTAGGCATAGGTGTCTTAATTAGTACTTCAGTCAGTTTGTTTATACCATGTGTGCACAAGCAGGGAAATACCTAAAACCTAGACCAGTGTTTTTCAACCACTGTGCCGTGGCACACCAGTGTGCCCTGAGCAGTCTCCAGGTGTGCCGCCATAGAAGCACAGCCAGGCCCATCAGTGTTTTGCCGCTACTGAGGCCCTGGAACGATCATTACTGGTGGGTTTAGTGGATGCAGAGCCAGTTCTATTTATGGGCCCGGGCAGAGTTGGGCTCTTCTGGCTTTCTCAGATGTGCCTCAGGCGTTACCTATGGAGAAGCTGCGACATGACATCCTAGGACACGCAACTGCACCATGCATCACCATTATATCTGAGTGTGCCTTGGCAATATTTAAATCTTGTTCAGTGTGCCGCGAGTTGTAAAAGGTTGAAAATCTCTGACCTAGACAGTTGGGGTGCCTTGAGGATGTGTTTGGGAACCACTGCTGTAAATATTTATTTTGGGGCTGATTTAGGGTTGAGAGCAAAGCAAATAAAAAAGGAGCAAGCTTTCACCATGACGAAACCCAATTTACCTACTCTCCAGGAAGGTGCAGGAAATTCCAGATTTTTTGGGTAGTCCTGTCTAGTGAAGTGGGCAGGGTGGGGGAATAATACTGATAATTGTGAGTCCATAGAGAGCAGGTGGGGCTAAAATGATGGGCTACATGCAACTGCAGCCAGTATTTACCCTTCATGCAAAAATAATTAAAAAAAAATTCTACCCATGCATTGCAAAATGGGTTGTCCAGGTACAAATATGAACTATCAATTAGCTACTACATTTTCATATTCTTTAATGCCATTGGCCAGGAACATTGAAATAATGGATAATCTTCATGTGAGTGCCATATTACTGCCTCATATCCAATCAAGTGTTCTCTGGTCAACTCCTGTGGGGGGAATTGTATCTGGCACTGGTGGGGGCATTGTATCTGGCACTGCTGGGGGGCATTATGTGTGTATCTGGCACTGCTGGGGGCATTATTTGTATATCTGGCACTGCTGGAAGGCTTTGTTTGTATATCTGGCACTGCTGAGGGGCATTATTTGTGTATCTGGCACTGCTGAGGGGCATTATTTGTGTATCTGGCACTACGCGGGGGGGCATTACTTGTAGTTGTGAGGCCACACCCACTTTTGTGAGGCCACACCCACTTTTGCAGGAACGCACGCGCATTGGGGGGAGGGGGTAGCTCCTTCAGAGGTTTTATTTTCCAAAAGTAGCTCACACCCCAATTAAGGTTGGAGACCACTGCTCTACGGACTACGAGAAAAGGATTTACCGGTAGGTAAGTAAAATCCTATTTTCTCTTACATCCTACTGGGGATCCATTTAGTACCGTGGGGAAGTACCAAAGCTCCCAAACCGGGTGGGAGAGTGCTGAGGTTCCTGCAGAACTGATCGACCAAACTGAAGGTCCTCAGAGGCCAAAGTACCGAACTTATAGAACTTTGCAAACGTGTTCGAACCTGACCAAGTAGCTTCTCGGCAGAGCTGTAAGGCCGAGACACCGCGGGCAGCCGCCCAAGAAGAACCCACTGACCTAGTCGAGTGGGCCTGTACAGATTTAGAAATTGGCAATCCTGCCATGAAATAAGCATGCTGGATAGTGAGCCTGATCCAGCGTGCAATTGACTGCTCTGAAGCAGGACACCCAATCTTATTGGTATCGTAAAGAACAAACAGCTAGTCCGATTTCCTGTGACGAGCTGTCCTCTTCACATAGACCTTCAAAGCCCTCACAACATCCAAAGACTTTGAAGTAACAGAGGTGTCGGTAACAACCGGAACCACAATGGGTTGGTCGACGTGAAATGCAGACACCACCTTAGGAAGAAATTGCTGACAAGTCCTGAGATCAGCTCTGTCCTCATGGAAAATTAAATAGGGACTCTTGTGAGACAACGTCCCCACCTCCGACACGCGTCTTGCTGAAGCCAAGGCCAACAGAGTGACGGTCTTCCACGTAAGATATTTTACGTCTACAGCACCAAATTGAGATCCCAAGGTGCCGTGGGAGGCACAAAGGGATGCTGGATGTGCAGAACCCCTTTCAAGAATGTCTGGACATCAGGGAGAGAAGCCAATTGTTTCTGAAAGAAAATGGACAAGGCAGAAATCTGTACTTTTATGGAGCCCAGACGTAGGCCCACATCCACACCCGATGCAGGAAACGTCCCAAATGAAATTCCACCGCAGAATATTTTCTGCTCTCACACCAAGAGATGTATTTCTTCCAAATACAGTGGCAATGTATAGACGTTACCCCCTTCCTGGCTTGGATCATAGTCGGGATGACCTTGTCAGGGATGCCTCTCCTGGCTAGAATCAGCCGTTCAACTTCCATGCCATCAAACGTAGCCGTGTTAAGTCTTGATAGACGAATGAGCCCTGTTGCAGTAGATCCTCGCGAAGAGGTAGAGGACACCGATCTTCCAGGAGCATCTCCAGAAGGTCTGTGTACCATGCCCTTCTTGGCCAGTACAGAGCCATGAGGATTGCTTGAACTTTTTCCCTTTTTATTCTTTCCAGAATTCTTGGGATTAGCAGAAGTGGAGGGAACACGTACACCATCTGATAGACCCATGGAGTCATCAGAGCGTCCACTGCCACTTCTTGTGGATCTCTCGACCTGGAACAATACCGCTTGAGGTTCTTGTTGAGATGAGAGGCCATCATGTTGATTTGTGAACATCCTCATCGACGTATCAAGCACCTGAACACCCCCGGGTGAAGGCCTCACTCCCCCGGGTGCAGGTCATGTCTGCTGAGGAAGTCTGCTAACCAGTTGTCTACTCCCGGAATGAAGACCGCCGACAATGTCACAGCGTGTTTTTCTGCCCAGAGGAGAATTCTTGATACCTCTGACATTGCTACTCTGCTTTTTGTTCTGCCCTGTCGGTTTATGTACGTTACTGCTGTCACATTGTCCGACTGAACCTGAATGGCCCGATCCTGAAGAAGATATGAGTCCTGCAGAAGGGCGATTTATACAGCCCTGAGTTTCAGAATGTTGTTTGGAAGGACGACTTCGTAACTTGACCATCATCCTTGAAACTGCACCCCCTGGGTGACCGCTCCCCAATCTCTGAGGCTTGCGTCCGTGGTTAGCAGAATCCAATTCTGAATTCCAAATTATCGGCCCTCCATTAGGTGAGAAGTCTGAAGCCACCACAGAAGGGAGATCCTGGCCTCTGGCAACAGACGGATCCTCTGGTGCATGTGAAGATGCGATCCGGACCATTTGTCCAACAGATCCAGCTGGAAGGTACTCGCATGAAACCTTCCGTACTGAAGCGTCTCGTAAGAGGCCACTATTTTCCCAGAAGGCGAATGCATAGATACACAGATATACGGATTGGCTTCAGGACATCCCGAACCATGGACTGGATTACCAATGCCTTTTCCAACGGACGAAAAACTTTTTGCGACTCTGTGTCCAGAATCATTCCCAGAAATGGGAGCCTCCGAGTTGGCTCTAAGTGAGATTTCGGGAGATTTAGAATACACCCGTGATCCAGGAGTAGTTTGGCTGTGCGACCAATGCTGTCAAACAACCTTTCTCTGGATGGTGCCTTTATCAGAAGATCGTCCAGGTACGGAATTATGTTCACTACGTGCTTGCGAAGGAGAAACATCATCTCTACCATCACCTTGGTGAACACCCTCGGTGCCGTGGAGAGACCAAATGGCAGGGCCTGAAACTGGTAGTGACAGTCCTGTAGTGCAATTTGAACACTCGTAAGTACGGGTTCAATGATTTTAGATTCAAAATCGGCCTTACTGAACCGTCTAGTTTCGTTACCACAAACAAGTTGGAATAACAACCCTTGTTTTGAAAATGAGGTGGAACTGGAACAATGACCTGAGCCTGTACCAGAAATAAGATCTACAGTATGACCCAGGGATCCTGGCATGATGTTGTCCAGATGTGACTGAAACCGTTGGCAGTAGAAGATCTTCTGATTTTGCCCTTAAACTTTGCAGTCCGAAAGGACTGTAGAGTATGTCCTGAGTAGGTCTTCCTGGTTGGGGGAGCTGCAGAAGCAAGATATGTGGACTTACCCGCAGTAGCTTTGGAGATCCATTTGTCTCGTTTATCTCCAAATAAGGCCTCTCCTGTGAATGGTAGGCTTTCCACGCCTTTCCTGGAGTCGCGTCCGCAGTCCACTGGCGTAACCACAAGCCCCTGCGTGCTGACACTGCCATTGCATTAAGCAAACCTACTTCTTTTATGGCTTCCACCATAAAGTTCGCAGAGTCCTGTATGTGTTGCAGGAGTAAAACAATCTCCCCCCTAGATAAGGAATCCAACCCTTCAATAAGGTTACCCGACCATTTAGCAATGGCTTTAGTAATCCACGCACATGCTATAGTGGGTCTCTGAGCCACCCCAGCCGCTGTGTACAAGGATTTGAGTGTAGTCTCAATCTTACGATCAGCAGCGTCCTTCAGGGAGGCTGCACCAGGGACGGGTAACACAATCTTCAGTAACAACCTGGACACAGGATGCATCCACTACCAGTGGACTTTCCCATTTTTTCCTATCCTCGGGAGGAAAAGGAAAAGATGAGAGTAACCTTTTAGGGATTTGAAATTTCTTATCAGGATTAACCCATGGTTCTTCAAACAAAGTATTCAATTCCTTTGACACAGGAAAAGTGACTGAGGACTTATTTTTTACATTAAAATAAGATTCCTCACACTCCTCTGCCAACTTATCAGGAATTTGTAGCACATCTCTGATAGCTTCAATAAGAGCCTCTATTCCCTGTGACAGAGCAGCGTCCCCCCCCCCCCCTTCTGAATCCACCTCACCATCCTCCATGACTGACCCCACAGCGTCAGTGTCAGACTGCAGAATATGGGCCAGAGTTTGTTTTTGCGGACAAATGGCAAGGGGCTGAGACGCTTGTTTGGGGACTCAGTCTCTGTTCATAATCTCATCTACAGACTGTCTTAATTATTGCGTCTCTTTCTCATTGCGGGACAATTTATTAGAGATATTTGAAATAATTCCTTTGAGAGATTCCAGCCATGCTGCTTCAGCCCCGCTAGCCTGAGAAGGTGCACTACGCTGAGTACATAGTAGTGAGCTCCCTGGGGAAGAGGAACACTCTGCCGTACATGAAACACACTCTTTGCCTGACATATTGTAAATGTGACAGCACACGCACACAGGAAAGGTTAAAAGCACAATGAACCCACAAAGAGCCATTCCAGAGAGACACAGAGGTATTTGTAGCCTGCACACCGCGCCCTAATTGCTAATGCCAAGCTGAGCCGGGTCGCACACTAAGTATCTAGATTGGGGACTTAGTACACTAATAATCGCTCCCCCCCGCTATAACCCCCTGGTACCACTGAGGTAATCTGGAGTCACACCGGAGGAGCTGCGCGTCCCTTTCAGTCAGCGTCTGTGTCCACTGCAGAGGGAAAATGGTGCTGGTGAGCTGCTGGTGGGGCTTGCGAATAGTTCCCTCAGGAGCTAGTGTCCGGTCAGTGGGAAACGGGACTATTAACCCTTCAAGAGGTTGGGCCGTGTCACCATCTAAGTCCCACGAAGCAGGCTGGCTGGTGCCATCCAGCCCTGCCTGAAAATAACAAACAGAAAATAAATGCAGAAAACTCTTCAGGAGCTTCCATAAGCGTGACCGGCTCCTCCGGGCACATTTTCTAAACTGAGTCTGGTAGGAGGGGCATAGAGGGTGGAGACAGCCCACACTATCAAATTCTTAAAGTGCACATGGCTCCTAGTGGACCCGTCTATACCCCATGGTACTAAATGGATCCCCAGTATCCTCTGGGACGCAAGAGAAAGTCCACTGATCTTTAAGGAAAAGTATTGTGTAAAGGGTGTGATATAAGAGGCCGGCGGTCAAGAGGCCGGCAGTCACATGACCAACACAGACATCCCGACAATTAGAATGCCGACAGGGAAAGGGGTAATTATTTTGCGCCTCCCCTGCCCCCTACCCTAACCCTAATCCGCCTAGGGAGGCGGCTAGGTTTAAGTCACAGGCGCTGGCGGCTCAGGGGATGGCAGCTACAGCAAATCCCCCCTCTAGTACCTAACCCTAGACCACCTCCCCCCCAGCTGGCCCCATCGGTCACATGACCGCTGGGATGCTGACTGCATCCCTGTGTACGTACATAGTGATGAAAATGCAAGGTTCATAGGTCCAGCAACCATTATGCAGGGTAAGGTGGATATGTGTGTTAGGATGACATAACAGTGAGTCGTTTGTAAAGTCTCTCTCAGTACATGGCAGGAGATCAGAAGGGTAAGTACATACTTGCCTACTTTTGAAAACTAGATTGAGGGAGATTTTAGCTGGTAGTAGAACGTTCCGTGCCACTGAGAGGGTGTGTCATGCTCCGCCCAAAGGGTGTATCTAGCTCCACCTATGGGCGTATCCTTTGTTACTAAGGGGTGTGTCCTGCAGTGGCAGGTGAAACCTAAAGTACTAATTGCAGCATGCTGCCGGAGGGGGTTTGTGTGGTGGTGTCTCTCCAGACATGAGATTCCATATTCCCATTTGACAACCTGTGATCTACCAAGAAATTAATGTGGCTGAGCTCAGGAACACTCTGGGCCTGATTTAGAGGTGGACGCTACTGCATCCGTGCGAGTAGCTGATGCTGAAACCACGGGAGTAATAATATGCAAATCTAGTTTCGGCCTATCTGTTGTGCACGTACACTCACCTCAATGTGCATGTCTTGAGACGCCCACGTTCTGTACCCCTATAAACTGAGATTGAGGAAGAGACTGTGAGCTCCTCTCTATCTTCTGTTCTGCTACCAACACATCAAGTCAGTCTTCTGTGGGGACCTGGGGCAATTAATAGGTTTTTGTTTTTCCTGTGGGTACAACGCGTTTGCTTTTTAATTTCTTCTGTTGGGGCCAATGTATGTGGTTTTTTTCCCCTGTGGGGGCCATATCCATTTTGTCATTGCCATGCACTGCTATAAAAGCCAGGGGCCACTTGATTTATGTTGCCTTACAAGCCAATGTTTGCAATCTGAATTTTTACAATGCTCTTCACTTCTTACTATCTCGATGCAATTGCATCTTCTAATGGCCTGGAGACAATGGGGGTGATTAAGACCTGATCACTGGGCTGCAAACTTTGCTGTTCTGCGTTCAGATAGTCGCCTCCCCCAGGGAGGAGTGTATATTTGCAGTGCAAGTGTGTGATCGCATGTGTACACCGAGCTGCAAAAATCCAGTGTGTGCAGTGTGTGCGCAACCCAGTACTTACTCCTACAACGCGATGAGAACAGGCTGATCGGGGCCGGAGCTCTCGTCACACACCCTCCCTTAAAAAGCTTGGGAGCGCCTGCATTTCTCCGGACACTACCAATAAACGCTCAGTTGCCACTCATAAAAAACGGCCTCTTCCTGTCAATCACCTTGCAAATGCCCGTGCGATCGGATTTTTTGCACCATCCAGTCGCTGACTGGCCATGCCCTTTGTTGTTGTCCGGCACACGTGCGCATTGCGGTGCATACGCATGCACAGTTAGTACCTGTTTGCCGGCTGTGCAAAAACACGCAGCAGCGATCAGATCTGAATCACCCCCAATATCTCTCCAGAATTGTGTAACAGCACAATATTATAAACATGGATATCTATTATGTAAACCGCTTAAATTCAGTTCAGAAGTTGCGGACTAGAGATTAGAGGACACCCCCCTCCGCCACAGCTCCTAGTACTGCAGACATAGGGTCTACCCCACAGTTCACTGTATGTAAAGATAGCCTCCTCCAGTACTATCTGCATCCAGCTAAGCCCATAACAAATTGGGCCCAACCCACACTCCGACTCTAATGCCGCCGACGGAGACCATGCAGCCAGATCTGGCACCTCCACCTGGCCCTCCAGTGTGTCATTATGGAGATGAAATTTCCAGGACCTCATCACACGTCTCATCAGGACTTTGCCTAGATCACAATCTACTGACAGGGATAGGAAGATGGAAGAATAGAAAATAGAAAAAAATCCCCTTCAACCTGGTAGCTAGCGATCCAGCATTTTCTAGTTTCCAACAGCATATAATGTGTTTTCATGGGACTTAGTCTATTTCATCACATGGGAAACGTACATCTACAGTGATTTCAGGTGATGACTGCAATGACCTGTTGTGTCGGTTATTGCTTCCATCGACACCCAAACTATTCCAGTATATCAGCACCCATGAGATAGTTCCATCATAAAGAAATATAAGAACATCTTCCAAATTCTTCTACAATCTACTGCAATGAGAGGTCACTTTTACCCCTTTCAGATCGCCTAAAGCGGGTTGCACCTGGGAGCCATACACAGGTGCTTCCCGGGTGCGACCCACCTCAGGCACCTCGCCGCCACTGTCCCCAACCCAGCATATTGACAGGTTGGTGACATCAGCAGTGACATGGGCGGAGTAGAGCTTGGAGATCACATGATCTACAAGCGCCGCCCGTTGACACAAAGTGAACAGGAAATGGGTCGCATCGACCCGGCTTCCCGTTCACACAGCACAGCAAGCCGAGTTGAACACGCGTTCAACCCTGCTGGCTACCAGAGTTGGAATACAGGGTCGCTCGACCCGGATTATTCCAACTGGGCCCTTTTACACCACACAGCAACACGGTTATGTACGCTCATGTGCAAATAACACATGTTCAAAGCTGGCGGTCTGAAAGGGGTATTTGTCTAAATTAGTGGCCCATTTAGCAAAAAAAATGTGCTGCTATTTCACTGAAAACACCCATCTGTTTGGGGGTTAGCCACAAATATTAGGTATTCTTGGAATCGATGTAAGAGGGACCGCAGCAGATGTCTCCATTACCTGCTACGATCTCTCCATTCCGGCCAGCAGATGCATACACAATGGGTTTCTATGGGGGATACTGCCAGATATACAAATATCCGGAATGCAAAGCATTCCCGATATTGGCCCCCACAGGTAGAGAGTTTCCCCGGAACCCTCCAAGGAAGTGGCCTCTGTGTGGTCAGCGGGACCGCACATGAGCAGCTGCACCAGCACCACACTCGGCACATCGCAAGGGCCTGTCCATGCGGGTACCCAATGATACATCTAGCTCAGTGGTCTCCAACCTTAATTGGGGTGTGAGCTACTCGAGAAAAATTAAACCTCCTGAGGCACTACTAAAGTTTTTGAGAAAAAAATGCTGTACTTCAATGGTTGCTGGGACTCTCTCAGTGTTTAGACCAGACTCGTTGGCAGTGGCGTAGCTATAAATTTTGCACCCCCCTGACAAAAAAAGTTTCTGGTGCCACCTCCCATTGTCATATGAAAAGTAGGGTGTGGCCTCACTGCAAGGGGCATGGCATTGCAGGAAATGACAACATTATACCCCAGTTTTGCAACCTGCACACCCAGACGTTGGCCACCACATGAAAAAAAAATCCTGATTCATGCCCCTTACATTATTTGTCATTTTTCCTCCTTATAGTAATGCCCATTACACGTTATGCCACACACCGTAATGCCCATTACACAATATAAAACACACCGTAATGCCACTTACGCAATATACCACACACGTAATGCCCGTTACACATTATGCCACACACTGTAACGCCCCTAACACATTATTCCACACGCAGCAATGTTCCTGACACATTATTACACACACCACAATGCCCATGACACATTATGCCATGTACTGCAATGCCCCTGACACATTATTCCACACATAGTAATGCCCGTGACACATTATGTCACACACCGCCAATGCCCGTGATACATTATGCCACGCACTGCAATGCCCCTGACACATTATTCCACACACAGTAATGTCCGTGACACATTATGTCACACACCGCAATGCCCGTGACACATTATGCCATACAACATAATGCCTGTGACACATTATTCCACACACAGTAATGCCCGTGACACATTATGCCACACACAGTAATGCCCGTGACACATGCCACACAGCGTAATGTCTGTGACACATTATGCCACACATCGCAATGCCCCTGACACATTATTCCACACACAATAATGCCCATGACACATTATTCCACGCACAGTAATGTCCGTGACACATTATGTCACACACCGCAATGCCCGTGACACATTATGCAACACACTAATGCCTGTGACACATTATGCCACATACCGCAATGCCCTGACACATTGGGGCAGATGTATTAAGCCTGGAGACGGCATAAGGAAGTGATAAACCAGTGATATGTGCAAGGTGATGAAGGCACCAGCCAATCAGCTCATAACTGTCTATTTGCATATTGGAGCTGATTGGCTGGTGCGTTATCACCTTGCACTTATCACCGCTTTATCACTTCTTTATGCCTTCTCCAGGATTAATACATTTGCCCCATTATACAACACACCGCAATGCCCATGACACATTATGCCACACACCGAAATGCCTGTGACACATTATGCCACCTACTGCAATGCCCTTGCTAAGTAATGCCACACACTGCAATGCCCATGATACATTATGCCACACACCATATTGCCCATTACACATTATGCCCCACAGTAAGGCTTCTAATTACTTATAAGTTACCTGCTCATTGCCAAGGGTCTCATGCTCATTGTCAGGGGTTTCGTGCTGGTTGTCAGGGGTTCCACGTTCATTGCCAGGGGTTTCATGCTCTGGGTATCATGCTTGTTGCCAGGGGTGTGATGCTCTGGGTGCCATGCTTGTTGCCAGGGGTTGGGCTGCGGCAGCAGCCAGCAGGGGTCAAGTGACCCGGAATGCGACTGCGAGCGACGGGTTGGCAACCACCAGGGCCAGATTAAGGCTGGTGGGAGCCACAGGCAACGAACGTGTGGGGCCCCCACCACTAAAAATTGCGTCTAAAAGAACCCCCTGTGCGAGCACGGGTCGGCGGGCTCTCGCACTCTCACAAACACACAGTCACTCACACACACAAAATTACTCACACACACATACTCACCCACATATGGAGCAGCAGCTTTACAGCAGCACACGTTGGTGGCTCAGTCAGTGTCTCGCGGGGTAGTGAAGTGAAATCCCGCAAGACACTGACTGAGCTGCCGGCATGCGTTACTGAGTCACACGTTAGGGGCCCCCACAGACAGCGTTTAAAATTGGAGCAGTCTTTGTCGGCAGCCGCCGACACGGAGCTTTGTACACAGAGCTCCTCGGCGGCTAGTGAGGTAGACTGCTTTGATTTATAAAGCAGTCTGTGTGGGCCCCTAATGTGTGTGGCCCCCGGGACGGCCGCCCTTGTCGCCCCTAGGATATTCCGGCTCTGGCAACCACTGACCTAGCCAATATGATCGCATATTGCAATGCAATACTGGGCGCTAATATCGAGCCTAGATCGCAATATCTATGAATATGCGCTCAACGAGAAATAGGTCCCATAGTGTTTTTGTATCCAGCAACAGTCACAATATCTAAGCACTGTCCATAATGCAAATAAAATGCAAATCAAAGCTGTGTGTAAGAGAGGTGAGGGGAAAAAGGCTTATTGCTGCATTAGTTTATTCACATTCTCCTGCCCAGCCAGCCACACGGATCCCAGCCCAGCCACCATGCATCCGTCCCAGCCAGCATCCCAGCTGTTTAGTTCCCTTACATTATTTTTAGTTGTAACAGGCTATCGTGTGGGTGGGTGTGGAAGAGACTCACCAGCGGCGGCCGGCAGCAATGGGAAACTGCCGCCCAGAAACAGTCTCCTCTCCTCCTATGCGGCCACCGCTACTAACACCCGGCATTTACATAACATGACGCCCACATTATAACGTCCATGCAGGCACCGCCCCTGGTATTCTGGCTTACCACTGAATGCCGGGTGCAAGCCTGCACGTGGGTGTCATGATGTGGGCGTCATGTTATTTAAATGAGCACCACCGTGCGGTTGTGGTTAGCAGTGGTGGGCAGGCATTCCACTATACGATGTCGCCCCCCGTCCCCTGGCAACCCGGACTCGCGCATGCGCAGTCCACATTTTCTACAAGTTCCACTAAAAACCGGGAGGATCCGGAGGTTTTACGGGGCAGCGGGAGGCTCTTGAGAAAAACGGGAGCCTCCCGCTGAATGCGGGAGGGTAGGCAACCCTGGGTAAGTAGCTTTCTGGAACAATTATTTAAGATTGCGTATTATCGTTTATTTATACAATAACACAATATTACAGCTATTGTCAGAATGTTTTTGTACCAGGAGGATACCCAGGTGAATACAGCGAGAACATACAAACTTCCGACATATAAGTCCCTGTTTGAAATTTAACTCAACTCCACAGTGCTTTTAGGTAGCTACTGTGCCATCGTGTTACACATATGAACAATGGTAGTAATGTAATACAGAAAAATAAGAATTTACTTACCGATAATTCTATTTCTCGTAGTCCGTAGTGGATGCTGGGAACTCCGTAAGGACCATGGGGAATAGCGGCTCCGCAGGAGACTGGGCACAAAAGTAAAGCTTTAGGACTACCTGGTGTGCACTGGCTCCTCCCCCTATGACCCTCCTCCAAGCCTCAGTTAGGATACTGTGCCCGGACGAGCGTACACAATAAGGAAGGATTTTGAATCCCGGGTAAGACTCATACCAGCCACACCAATCACACCGTATAACCTGTGATCTGAACCCAGTTAACAGCATGATAACAGAGGAGCCTCTGGAAAGATGGCTCACAACAATAATAACCCGATTTTTGTAACAATAACTATGTACAAGTATTGCAGACAATCCGCACTTGGGATGGGCGCCCAGCATCCACTACGGACTACGAGAAATAGAATTATCGGTAAGTAAATTCTTATTTTCTCTGACGTCCTAGTGGATGCTGGGAACTCCGTAAGGACCATGGGGATTATACCAAAGCTCCCAAACGGGCGGGAGAGTGCGGATGACTCTGCAGCACCGAATGAGAGAACTCCAGGTCCTCCTCAGCCAGGGTATCAAATTTGTAGAATTTAGCAAACGTGTTTGCCCCTGACCAAGTAGCTGCTCGGCAAAGTTGTAACGCCGAGACCCCTCGGGCAGCCGCCCAAGATGAGCCCACCTTCCTTGTGGAATGGGCTTTTACAGATTTTGGCTGTGGCAGGCCTGCCACAGAATGTGCAAGCTGAATTGTACTACAAATCCAACGAGCAATAGTCTGCTTAGAAGCAGGAGCACCCAGCTTGTTGGGTGCATACAGGATAAACAGCGAGTCAGATTTCCTGACTCCAGCCGTCCTGGAAACATATATTTTCAGGGCCCTGACTACGTCCAGCAACTTGGAGTCCTCCAAGTCCCTAGTAGCCGCAGGTATCACAATAGGTTGGTTCAGGTGAAACGCTGAAACCACCTTAGGGAGAAATTGAGGACGAGTCCTCAATTCTGCCCTGTCCGTATGAAAAATTAGGTAAGGGCTTTTATAGGATAAAGCCGCCAATTCTGAGACACGCCTGGCTGAAGCCAGGGCCAACAGCATTACCACTTTCCATGTGAGATATTTTAAGTCCACAGTGGTGAGTGGTTCAAACCAATGTGATTTTAGGAACCCCAAAACTACATTGAGATCCCAAGGTGCCACTGGAGGCACAAAAGGAGGCTGTATATGCAGTACCCCCTTGACAAACGTCTGAACTTCAGGAACTGAAGCCAGTTCTTTCTGGAAGAAAATCGACAGGGCCGAAATTTGAACCTTAATGGACCCTAATTTTAGGCCCATAGATAGTCCTGTTTGCAGGAAATGCAGGAACCGACCCAGTTGAAATTCCTCTGTAGGGGCCTTCCTGGCCTCGCACCACGCAACATATTTACGCCAAATACGGTGATAATGTTGTGCGGTTACATCCTTCCTGGCTTTGATCAGGGTAGGAATGACTTCATCCGGAATGCCTTTTTCCTTCAGGATCCGGCGTTCAACCGCCATGCCGTCAAACGCAGCCGCGGTAAGTCTTGGAACAGACAGGGTCCCTGCTGGAGCAGATCCCTTCTTAGAGGTAGAGGCCACGGGTCCTCTGTGAGCATCTCTTGAAGTTCCGGGTACCAAGTTCTTCTTGGCCAATCCGGAGCCACGAGTATAGTCCTTACTCCTCTCCTTCTTATGATTCTCAGTACCTTGGGTATGAGAGGCAGAGGAGGGAACACATACACTGACTGGTACACCCACGGTGTTACCAGAGCGTCCACAGCTATTGCCTGAGGGTCCCTTGACCTGGCGCAATACCTGTCTAGTTTTTTGTTGAGGCGGGACGCCATCATGTCCACCTTTGGTTTTTCCCAACGGTTCACAATCATGTGGAAGACTTCTGGGTGAAGTCCCCACTCTCCCGGGTGGAGGTCGTGTCTGCTGAGGAAGTCTGCTTCCCAGTTGTCCACTCCCGGAATGAACACTGCTGACAGTGCTATCACATGATTTTCCGCCCAGCGAAGAATCCTTGCAGCTTCTGCCATTGCCCTCCTGCTTCTTGTGCCGCCCTGTCTGTTTACGTGGGCGACTGCCGTGATGTTGTCTGACTGGATCAGCACCGGCTGACCTTGAAGCAGAGGTCTTGCTAGGCTTACAGCATTGTAGATGGCCCTTAGCTCCAGGATATTTATGTGAAGTGATGTCTCCAGGCTTGACCACAAGCCCTGGAAATTTTTTCCCTGTGTGACTGCTCCCCAGCCTCTCAGGCTGGCATCCGTGGTCACCAGGACCCAGTCCTGAATGCCGAATCTGCGGCCCTCTAGAAGATGAGCACTCTGCAACCACCACAGGAGAGACACCCTTGTCCTTGGTGACAAGATTATCCGCTGATGCATCTGAAGATGCGACCCGGACCATTTGTCTAGCAGATCCCACTGGAAGGTTCTTGCGTGGAATCTGCCGAAAGGGATTGCTTCGTAAGAAGCCACCATCTTTCCCAGGACCCTTGTGCATTGATGCACTGAGACTTGGCCTGGTTTTAGGAGATTTCTGACTAGCTCGGATAACTCCCTGGCTTTCTCCTCCGGGAGAAACACCTTTTTCTGGACTGTGTCCAGGATCATCCCTAGGAATAGAAGGCGTGTCGTCGGGATCAGCTGCGATTTTGGAATATTGAGAATCCAACCGTGCTACCCCGACTTCCAACTGTTCCCTGGATCTTGCCCTTATCAGGAGATCGTCCAAGTAAGGGATAACTAAAACTCCCTTCTTTCGAAGGAGTATCATCATTTCGGCCATTACCTTGGTAAAGACCCGGGGTGCCGTGGACAATCCAAACGGCAGCGTCTGAAACTGATAGTGACAGTTCTGTACCACAAACCTGAGGTACCCTTGGTGAGAAGGGTAAATTGGGACATGTAGGTAAACATCTTTGATGTCCAGAGAGACCATATAGTCCCCTTCTTCCAGGTTTGCAATCACTGCTCTGAGTGACTCCATCTTGAATTTGAACCTTTGAATGTAAGTGTTCAAGGATTTTTGATTTAAAATTGGTCTCACCGAGCCGTCCGGCTTCGGTACCACAAATAGTGTGGAATAGTACCCCTTTCCCTGTTGCAGGAGGGGTACCTTGATTATCACCTGCTGTGAATACAGCTTGTGAATGGCTTGCAATACTGCCTCCCTGTCTGAGGGAGACGTCGGTAAAGCAAACTTTAGGAAACGGCGAGGGGGAGACGTCTCGAATTCCACTTTGTACCTCTGAGATACCACCTGAAGGATCCAGGGGTCCACTTGCGAGTGGGCCCACTGCGCACTGAACTTCTTGAGACGGGCCCCCACCGTGCGGGGCAGAAATGAGGCGCCTTTTGCCCGCTTGCCCTTATGGGGCCGAAAGGACTGCGCCTGATAATACGGCGTCTTCTTAGGTTGAGAAGCTACCTGGGGTAAAAATGTGGATTTTCCAGCAGTTGCCGTGGCTACCAGGTCTGATAGACCTACCCCAAATAACTCCTCCCCCTTATAAGGCAATACTTCCATGTGCCTTTTAGAATCCGCCTCACCTGACCACTGCCGCGTCCATAAACCTCTTCTTGCAGAAATGGACAGCGCGCTAACTCTTGATGCCAGTCGGCAAATATCCCTCTGTGCATCACGCATATATAAAAATGCATCTTTCAAATGCTCTATAGTCAGTAATATACTGTCCCTATCTAGGGTATCAATATTTTCAGTCAGGGAGTCCGACCACGCCACGCCCGCACTGCACATCCAGGCTGAGGCGATTGCTGGTCGTAGTATAACACCCGTGTGAGTGTATATACATTTTAGGATATTCTCCTGCTTTCTATCGGCAGGTTCCTTTAGGGCAGTCGTATCAGGAGAGGGTAGTGCTACCTGTTTAGACAAGCGTGTGAGCGCTTTATCCACCCTAGGGGGTGTTTCCCAACGTGCCCTATCCTCTGGGCCCTTTGGGGAGACAGAGGGAGAGTATGCCAGCACACACCAGAGCGCTATATATAGACAGGAATACCACTATAAAACGTGCTTTTCCCTTTATAGCTGCTGTTATTATTAGAACTGCGCCAAATTAGTGCCCCCCTCTCTTTTTTACCCTTTTCTGTAGTGCAGGACTGCAGGGGAGAGTCAGGGAGACGTCCTTCCAGCGGAGCTGTGATGGAAAATGGCGCCCGTGTGCTGAGGAGATAGGCTCCGCCCCCTTCTCGGCGGCCTTTTCTCCCGCTTTTTGGTGAGTTCTGGCAGGGGTTAAAATACATCCATATAGCCCTGGGGGTTATATGTGGTGTATTTTCGCCAGCCAAGGTGTTTACATTGCTGCTCAGGGCGCCCCCCCCTAGCGCCCTGCACCCTCAGTGACCGAAGTGTGAAGTGTGCCTGAGTAACAATGGCGCACAGCTGCAGTGCTGTGCGCTACCTTGTTGAAGACTGATGTCTTCTGCCGCCGATTTTTCCGGACCTCTTCTTGCTTCTGGCTCTGTAAGGGGGCCGGCGGCGCGGCTCTGGGACCGGACTCCGAGGCTGGGCCTGTGTTCGGTCCCTCTGGAGCTAATGGTGTCCAGTAGCCTAAGAAGCCCAAGCTGGCTGCAAGCAGGCAGGTTCGCTTCTTCTCCCCTTAGTCCCTCGATGCAGTGAGCCTGTTGCCAGCAGGTCTCACTGAAAATAAAAAACCTAAAACGAAACTTTCACTAAGAAGCTCTGGAGAGCGCCTAGTGTGAACCCTTCTCGGCCGGGCACAAAAATCTAACTGAGGCTTGGAGGAGGGTCATAGGGGGAGGAGCCAGTGCACACCAGGTAGTCCTAAAGCTTTACTTTTGTGCCCAGTCTCCTGCGGAGCCGCTATTCCCCATGGTCCTTACGGAGTTCCCAGCATCCACTAGGACGTCAGAGAAATATAGTTATTACAACTCAATATGTTTAATTTCTGGTCCCTAGTTGAATAATCCACCTAGTAATCCCAAGTACCTGGGCCTAATTCACATCTGATAGCAGCAGCAAATTTGTTAGCTAATGGGCAAAACCATGTGCACTGCAGGAGGGGGGGAGGGGGGAGGGGCAGTAGCGGATCCTGCTACGGACATGCAGGATTTTTGCCTGGGGCGCCGCCGTCGTGGCAAGATCCGCTACTGGTGCCCCCCGGTGCTCGCACTGCATTGTGGGAGCGGCACATAGACGCTGGGGGTCAGAATTGACCTCTATTGTCTATGCGGTGCTATGGGAGAGACGTCATGACGTCTCTCCCATAGATCAGAGGAGCGGCGCCGGCGGCCGGAGACGGAGGGCAGCAGTGGTCGGGAAGCAGGAGCGGGAATTGTAAGTATTAATTTTTTATTTTTTATTTTAAGCGGCGCAACTAGGGGTCACAACTCTACTGGGGGCACAACTCTACAGGGGGCATAACTGACCACGCCACTTCTCTGTGAAGCCACGCCCCTTTTTTCACCCGAGGCGCCACAAAGTCTAGATCCGGCACTGGGGGCGGGGCAGATGTAACATGTGCAGAGAGAGTTAGATTTGGGCGGGGTGTGTTCAAACTGAAATCTAAATTGCAGTGTAAAAATAAAGCAGCCAGTATTTACCCTGCATAGAAACAATATAACCCACCCAGAGCTAACGCTCTCTGCAAACGTTATATCTGCCCCCCCCCCCCTCCCTGCAGTGCACATGGCTAACAAATTTGCTGCTGTGATCAGATCTGAATTACCCCCCTATTCCTGTCATCTGTGAACAGGCAGCTCTTACATCAGAATCAGATGTTGTGCACCAAAGATATTTAATATTATAACTTTATAAGTGGTTGTACCGATAATTAGCTGGTAATAATAGTTGTAGAGCAATACAAAGAATGCAAGATAATATACTGTAAAGCAAGGAAGAAGCATGGTCTAATACCAAGGATCTGGTAACTGAATAGGAAGAACACTTGCAACTAGTTCAGGCAGAAGCATAGTCTTAAATAGTTACAAGGACCTGGTACACTTTCAGGCAAACAGTGGCAAAGGGTGAAACAGAAGCAGAGTCTTAAGGTGCATACACACTGGGCGTTTTTGCCCAGCGTATATGCAAAGCAATGACGGCTGACATCGCTGGGCTGAAAATCGCTCAGTGCATACACACTGCCCAGCGATGTCAGCGGGGGTGAGCGGCTTTCCATAGCAGGACGCTATGGAAAGCCTTTCACCCCGCTGTTCTTCTATTGGTAATACCGGCAGCTGAACAGCGGCCACCAGCGATGAAGCGGGAGCGCGCATCAGCGCTCATCGCCGGGGCATACACAGTACACACTGGGCGGTTTTGAGCTGTAAGCAGCTGAAAACACCAAAAGTGAGCTGCTTTCAGCTCAAAATCGCCCAGTGTGTATGGGCCTTTAAACAATTCTAAAAATCTGGTGCACTTGAAGGCAAACAGTAACAGTACTGTGAATAACCAATAAATGTATTCGGGAATTACATATTCAGGATGGAACACAGAGAATCACAGAAGCAGGTTAATGCAGCGATCTGCACCAGCTATACAAGGCAAATCACCTAGCACTGACTGCTAGAGCCAGACATCCTTTCTACCCCTATGAAGAGCCACACCAAGGTTATAAGAAATTGCTGGATGCATTGTGAATAAGGACACCAATCCCAGGATAAGCGGGATCCTAGAATATAGGCCCAAAAATGCCGGTATTTAAATCCCAGTATTGAAGCCTCCAATCCCAAGATTTGCCGGATGAGCGTGCGCATGCACACCTTTGTTTTCTGCCAGGCAGTGCTGAGCACTAGCAGCAATCAGCTCAGATGCTGTCCAGCTGTGCGTAGTGACGTCAGAGAGGTCACGCTGAGCAGCCGCACACCATTTAGCCACGGACTCTGGAGTGGACTCTGGACGGGAGGAGGCAGGAGGAGGGCGAGTCAGTGGTTAATGTTCCATAGTGTGGTCCCGGGGCTGGACTAACTGGCTGGCTGGCTGGGGGAGGGGGGGGGGGGGGGGGTAATAAGAATTAAGTTATTGTATTCCTTTGAAGGTGGGGGCATGAAATAATATTGTCATTGATCAACAGATTCCTGAGTATCGTGAGAATCCTGGGATTGAGGTTTTTTTCAATCCCGAGATTGAAAAAATTAGGCATGCTTGGCTTCCTTAATTGTGAATGTTCATGCCACTCTCAGAGACACCTGACAGTGAAGTGGATACGTCCTTCTTGTCTTCAGCCTGCAGGGACCAATAAAACATTTTTACAAAACAAATCACCTTTCCAATCTTGCAAAGTAAGGGACACAGGGGCTAAATGAGCAGCATGATGCCACAGACCAGACCAAACCTCCTGACAGAAAGGGACAATACTACAGTTTTCATAAATCTTCTGTAGAAATTTGCAAACCATAGAAATCTTTTTCACTTTTCATTTGTTGGGATAGGCCATTTCATTAAAGATTTCATTTTGCTATGATACATACTTAGATCTTCTTGAGAGATGATATATCTGGGACTGGGTAGTTACATCTTCTCAAATTCATACTTATATAGTTTAATCCATAATTAATATTGTAAGAATGGTCCAAGAAATCCCATAGGACATGGTTAATAGAGTGCTGGAATGATGCAGGGGCTTTACAGAGGACAAAAAGGATAACTAAATACTCAAAGGACTGGAAAGTGGCCTTCCATTAGTCTTCTGGTCTAATGCTGGTCAAGTTGTTTGCTTTCCATAGATCCAGTTTCATACAGAGCCTTGCAGATGACTATCTTTAAAATGTAATGTTTTATACTGTATATTTTAACAGTTACTATACTGCTGTCAATACAAGGATGTAATATCCATTTTTCTCCACTGGTCAGAGAAGATGAAAACTGATTATACCCCCTGGTTTTCTTTCTTTCTATTTTTCAAAGAGTGAATAAATATGACTGAAAGGTACTGCAGCTCATTGAAGACATTTAATGGGACAATCATGTGGTCGACGGGAAGCAGTTGATCAACGTTCTTCTTTTCGTAGACATTTAAAAACTCTGACACTGAGGAAGATGACTATCAACTTTCACAATTGTGTGACCTTACGTATCACTGGGATATTAGGGGGTGTCTGAGAATAATAGTTGCCAATATTTGAAAGACAAAGCATACACCTCCCAACAGGTGTATATGCATCAGCATCAGGTCAACTTGAGTCACAATTACCTAATTAAATCCTTACTGTCCTCAGTCAACATTTGATAGCTCCTGCCTTTCCCCATTCCGCCTCACAAAGGGGTTCATTCCGAGTTGTTCGCTCGTTGCCGATTTTCGCAACAGAGCGATTAAGGCAAAAATGCGCATGCGCATGGTACGCAGTGCGCATGCGGTTAGTATTTTAACACAAAACTTAGTAGATTTACTCACGGCTGAACGAAGATTTTTCACCGTTGAAGTGATCGGAGTGTGATTGACAGGAAGTGGGTGTTTCTGGGCGGAAACTGGCCGTTTTCTGGGAGTGTGCGGAAAAACGCAGGCGTGTCAGGGAAAAACGCGGGAGTGTCTGGAGAAACGGGGGAGTGGCTGGCCGAACGCTGGGCGTGTTGTGACGTCAAACCAGGAACGAAACGGGCTGAGCTGATCGCAATCTGTGAGTAAGTCTCGAGCTACTCAGAAACTGCTAAGAAATTTCTATTCGCAATTTTGCTAATCTTTCGTTCGCAATTCTGCTAAGCTAAGATACATTCCCAGAGGGCGGTGGCTTTGCGTGTGCAATGCTGCTAAAATCTGCTAGCGAGCGAACAACTCAGAATCACCCCCTAAGGCCCATATTTATCAAGCCATGGAGAGTGATAAATTGCACGGTGATGAAGTACCAACCAACCAGCTCCTAACTGCCATGTTAAAAGCTGTGTTTTAAAAATGACAGGAGCTGATTGGTTTGTACTTTATCACTGTGCAATTTATCACTCGTCAAGGCTTAATTAAATCTTGGCCTAATTGTCAGGAGTCATAACTGTATTTTCCATGTAAACTTATATTTGCCCATTTCTTTTTTGAGCACATGCACAATACTTAAATGTATATTGTACACAAATAATAAACTGATGAACATCCAACTCTACATGGGCTCCTTACTTAGCAAGAAAGTTTTCATTTTAAACATTTCCAACAATTTATTACCTCCCGCACTGCCACATCATATGACCCACCATGGGTAATATTTCTATTAAAATCAAGCTAAGGGGCCCAACTCATTTGACGATGCGCCGCCGAGGTGCCCGACGGCCGACGAGCGACCCAGCGGCGGGGGGGCAGTGACGGGGGGAGTGAAGTTTCTTCACTCCCCCCGTCACGCGGCTGCATTGAAGTGCAGGCAAATATGGACGAGATCGTCCATATTGGCCTGCATGCACAGCCGACGGGAGACCAGCGATGAACGAGCGCGGGGCCGCGCATCGTTCATCGCTGGAGTCTCCACACTGAAAGATATGAACGAGTTCTCGTTCATTTATGAACGAGATCGTTCATATCTTTCAGAAAATCGGCCAGTGTGTAGGGCCTATTAGTCTTCTTTGAGTCTACAAGACATAGTCCACTATCCGGTTGAGTAAAAATGTCAACCCCAAATGGTTGACATGAAAAAGGTCGACAGAGTGAAAAGGTTGTCAGGATCAAAAGGTCAACATAATGGTTGACACAAGTTTTTTTTTTTTTTTTTAAGTTTTCAGAATTTACCATCCACGTGGACTACTATTGGGAATAGTAACCTGTGCAGCAGTAGCGGAGTGAGGCACCTTGCCCGAAGCCTGACGAGTGAAGCGTGGTGAGCGAAGCAAACCCACGAGGGGACACGTTACCACAAACTTGGCTCAGATATGGTGAAACATACAAAATGATACACAAAACAAGTTGTGTTGACCATTTTCATGTTAACCTTGTGACTCAGTCAACCTTTTCTACTGTCTACCTTTTCCATGACCCTGTCGACCTTTTGCTGGTCGACCATTTGGCCTCAACCTACCTCATTGTCCTCTCCTGATTCTCACACTACTTATCAAATAACTTCTCCAGTGATGTTTTACTCAGTATATGTCTTCTACGGTTCCTCTATCAGTTGGGTTACCATAAGGTTGAGTCCTTAGTCCGATGACCTTCTTTATCCATATCAATGCTCTTGGGAAATAAGCTCCCTTAGATTTCAGCATTACCATCATACAGCTGCCATCCCCACATATCTACACTCTTCAGGTGTGTCACCATTTCTGAAGGCTTGTGTTAATGATTATTTTTTTGGCCCTTTCATCCTGAGCGTCCTCTTTCCCACCTCAAAGTCAGCCTTTCAGAAAATGAGCTATTAATTAAACTAACCGCTCTGTTTTTGTTATCACAATAATAAACACTACCCCTTAACTTCACAGTCAAGGTTATCATTCCTGACTCTGAGCCAGCCTGTTTTCTACATCCAGTCAGTCTCCAAATCCTGATGCATGCGTCTTAAGAAACATCTCCACAATGTGCATACATCTCCTACAAAATACTATAAACACTTCAATCCATGCACTCATAATCTCACATCTGTGGCTGTATCACATAAACAATCCTGTCCACTAAAAGTAAATTCATTCTCTACACACAGAACGGCTTAATGAGACTGAGTTATTTATTGTAAATCCTGCAAAGTAAATCCATAATGATGAATACTTAGTCCGGTACGTGCGCTATTTATAGTTGCTCTTAGGATTCTAATGCTGAATTAGTCTTGCAAAAGCCATGTAATGATATACCATAATTAAATGATGACAATATTTTAATTACATGTAAATAGGAAACCATTCTAAACATTTTCCAAATTTCACAAATAGCATTCATTTAATAACCTTTTCATGGCATTTACTTGGATCAGGCCATCATTAAAATTGTGACGGAAATACGGAAACAGAACCTGATTTTGTATGCAGCAGCATCTAGCAATTTTTATTTCTGAGCCTGCATCGTGGGTTGCATACTCATCTTTGCAAATGTAAGCACGATTCAGAATCGCATGGATCTCAGATGTTTCTCTGCAGACGCTAAATGGGCGTGTCTGGTTATTAACTGGAAGGCAACAATGTGAAGGCACCAATGGGTGTATTGTGCTGTGCTGTGGGTGTGTAGCCACAGTTACTCACTATTCGTACATATGCATTCTGGCGTCAAATTCAGTTGCATCTCCTGCACCTAGCATGGGATACGTATAAGCGCCATTAACAATAATAAAGGCTGCTTTCGTGACCCGGAAAAACTGTGTGGTTCACATTAGGACATGTGTATAATCGCATTAGCATTCCAACTGCAATCCATCTGCATTCAGAATGCAGTCGCTGTCAGACCACCGTGTGACTCAGAGTCAACCCTACAGACATTCAGCGTCGGACTGGCCCAAAAGTATACAGAGGAAATCCCCGATGGGCCCCACTGCCTGAGGGCCTCAACTCCTTCCTCTAGGGACCAGGTTTCCGACCATGCACTTAAATGATACATTGTTACTCTACTAGAGGGTCAATAACTTGGTGGAGCAGAATCATGGATGAACTTGGGTGCTTGGTTTGTTTCTATGGAAACTGCACCAAGATTAACCTTCCTACCAATCAAAATGTGTGGTCCTACACATACCTGTCCCCCCTTTTATAATGGGGCTCTGTTCTTTGCATTTCCTCTCTAATGGTTGGCCAAGTCCTTCTGTGGTGATTGGCCAATCCTGCTCTACATGCTGGCCGCACTTCTTAAGCTTGGACCCCTGCCAATGTATTCCCTGGTGGGCCCTTCATACCCCAGTCCAACACTGCAGATATCAATGTTATATTTGTATATGGAATATGTTGTTTTTTCTTTGAAGGAGAGAAACAAAAATGGGAGTCATTTACAACCAAATGGCATATCACAAATCTGCTTGCCTCATCTGACATCGTTGTCTTCTGTCTACGTTAAAAATTTAATCTCATCATCTTTCCATTAAATGTTTCTTAGCACTGATTTCAGGGATGGGAAGCTCTAACGACATTGCGGTATATATAGCAAATGTCTGTGGGGCTCAGTGTGTGCTCCAGGGTAGCATGAGAGCCAATCACGTTATGCTTTCATGCAATCTGGGGACACCAAGTCGGAAAATTAATATAACACTGGTGCCACCATTATTACATTTTAGGTGTATATTGTGGATTTTAATACATTGATTTGATTTATCTAGCTTGCCCTTAAATGTGCAATCAGGTTCATGTTGATTACAGTGTTTACTTCTGTGCTGCACATCCCTAGTTATAAGTTCTTCTGCCTATGAATGATTGTGTATCATACCCTGATGAGAAAAGTTGTGTGCCAGATATTCCAAAGACTTAAGTCCAAAAGCAGATTTTGGGGTCTATTTACGAAGCCTTGGGGAAATATAGGGGGTCATTCCGAGTTGTTCGCTCGCTAGCAGATTTTAGCAGCATTGCACACGCTAGGCCGCCGCCCTCTGAGAGAGTATCTTAGCTTAGCAGAATTGTGAATGAAAGATTAGCAGAATTCCGAATAGAAAAAAAATTCTTAGCAGTTTCTGAGTAACTCGAGACTTACTCCCACATTGCGATCAGCTCAGGCCGTTTCGTTCCTGGTTTGACGTCACAAACATGCCCTGCGTTCGGCCAGCCACTCCCCCATTTCTCCAGCCACTCCCGCGTTTTATCCTGGCACGCCTGCGTTTTTCCGCACACTCCCAGACGATCAGTTTCCGCCCAGAAACACCCATTTCCTGTCAATCACACTCCGATCACTTCAACGATGGAAATTCTTCGTTCGGACGTGAGTAAATCTACTAAGTTTTGTGCTAAAATACTTAGCGCATGCGCACTGCGTACCATGCGCATGCGCATTTTCGCCTTAATCGCTCTGTTGCGAAAATCGTCAACGAGCGAACAACTCGGAATGACCCCCATAAAGCGGAGAGAGCTTAGGGGTCTATTTACAAAGCCTTGGAGAAAGATAAAATGGACGGCGATAAAGTACCAGCCAATCAGCTCGTAACTGTCATTTTTCAAAAATAGTCTATAGCATGGCAGTTAGGAGCTGATTGGCTGGTACTTTATTTCTTTCCACCTTATCTCTTTCCAAAGCTTAGTTAACAGACCCTTAAAACACCAACCAACTAGCTCCTAACTGTCATTTTTCAAACACTGGGGCAGATGTATTAATCTGGAGAAGGCATAAGAAAGTGATAAACCAGTGATAAGTGCAAGGTGATAAACGCACCAGACAATCAGCTCCAAAATGCAAATTGACAGTTAGGAGCTGACTGGCTGGTGCATTTATCACCTTGCACTTTTCAATGGTTTATCACTTCCTTATGCCTTCTGCAGGTTAATACATCTGCCCCACAGTCTGTAACATGGCAGTTAGGAGCTGATTGGCTGGTTCTCTTTCTTTCTCCAAGGCTTAGTATATAGACTCTATATCTGATATTCGAACTCTACATGTCCTAGTTAGACTGTAAGCTCTTTGTGAGAGAACTATCTTTTCTCATAAATTTGTATTCCTTTGCACTTACTGTACTCTCTCATTCTGCTCATTAAATTCTTCATATCATTTATATAGATACATTTCTGTTTGCTCTAAATAAACTATCATGCATACATTAAGTAATTTGGGCCATCCATCAGCTCCTTGACTCCCAGACGCCATTCTCATCCGCCAATCGAAACTACTCATTAGTGGACATTGATGATTGGTTATCCGTAGGAGAATTGGGGAAATTCAGAATGTTAAAAATCCTCTACTCAACGATCCCATACAATTTTTGACCGGGAACCTGTGAACAATTTTTGACCGTGAACCTGCGAATCTGGGATTTCCCGATCCTGGCATCAGCAGAACAGGGAATTTGGGCAATACATCACAGATGTATGGGCCCCATAAGTGCTCCAAAATGTGTCTCAATGGTTTCAGGCTACTATTGGGTGATACCATCCAAAATCTCTAGCTTGCAATCCTTAATATATGATTTAAGCTCATTCGATTGAAAGTCAAATTCATTTTATTATTAAAATAAAATGTAGAACTTTTCTGAAACTTGGACCACAGTTAAATAACAATGAGATGAACAATAGCAACAAAAAAAAAGATGCTTGGTTTCAGCTTTGCTAGCAAATCCTGATTGGTACCTATGGTTTATATTTTTCTTGTTGATTATAAAAATAGGATACTTAAGTTTTGGTTTGGAGGAGTCCTGAATGTGTTGTACTGTTTTTTTATGATAATTTAAGGGCATGCACCTCTTGTGTTGGTAACATGCATAAATCTCAACTGTCGGTTGCCTAATTAGTTGTGGGTGTGGTCAACCCTATTGTGGGTGTGTATTAGCAGATCGGGACTATGGTGGTCATTCCGAGTTGATAGCTCGCTAGCAGTTTTCAGCAGCCGTGCAAACGCTATGCCGCCTCCCACTGGGAATGTATTTTAGCTTAGCTGAAGTGCAAATGAAAGGATCGCAGAGCGGCGGCAACGTTTATTTGTGCAGTTTAAGAGCTCAATACCTACTCAGCGCTTGCGATGACTTCAGACTGTTCAGTTCCTATTTTGACCTCACAAACACGCCCTGCGTTCGCCCAGCCACACCTGCATTTTTCCTGGCACGCCTGCATTTTTTCGAACACTCCCTGAAAACGGTCAGTTGACACCCAAAAACGACCACTTCATGTCAATCACTCTGCAGCCAGCAGTGCGACTGAGAAGCTTCGCTAGACCCTGTGTGAAACTACATCGTTCCTTGTAATAGTACATCGTGCGTGCGCATTGCGCCGCATACGCATGCGCAGAAGTGCCGTTTTTTGCCTCATCGCTGCACAGCGAACGAATGCAGCTAGCGAACAACTCGGAATGACCACCTATGGACTAAAAGGTATCCGCATGATAGATAGACAATGTCTAGTTAGACAGTCAATAGACACCATATGTTAGACAGACATTAGGTCGACAGGGTCAAAAGGTCGACATGACAAAGGTAGACAGTACAAAAGGTTGACAGGCTCAAAAGGTAGACAGGGTCAAATGGTCGACATAAAAAAGGTAGACACGGTTTTTTTCTATTTCACATGTTTTTGGACTTTTTCATACCTTCTCTATCCTTGTCGGCATTGAGTTGGTTATAAACCCTGTGGCCAGCCACCATGCCCGAAGCGTGGCAAGCGAAGCGAGCCCCTCGAGGAGATGCCTTTCTACAATTAGGGGTCCCAGATGACAAAACTATCCACACAAACCCCAAAAATGATGGTGTCTACCTTTTCATGTCGACCTTTTGACTATCTAACATGTGGTGTCTATCTATTAACGGTCTAACTAGACACTATCTATTATACCACACCCAGAATAAAATACCCCGATTTCTCAACTGGCATGGCTGAGAGGTGAATATGGCAGCCTGCCACTCTTACAAAAATTTTTTTTTTTTTTAAATACAGAGTATTATTTTACGGGAAACCACATTTGTCTATTTAGGAGATTAGAGTTATGCATTGATTGTCATTTTCCTATCTTGCCACCCATAAGAAAGCACGGTGATACATTTTCTGCATGTGTCATCACAGAGATAGACAAACAATGACAGCAGAATTTGATATGACCATGTCAAAGTGTTTAATAATCGTTTTGTTCCTGCTGATCCTCTTCAATCACCTGGGAGAGCTACCGCGCTGAACACTTAGTCATATTGCCAATTACATCTATGACCCTTTAGAGGTTGTGTCAAGGGTACCATTCTGTGAAGACGTATTAATAGCACACACCTCTGAAATGTCATCCATCTCTACAGGTTTCAGTGGTGGAACCTGTGAAAAGCATGGGATCCGTAAATAGGCTCCTAATGTGACGTGGTACTACGCACAACATGTTTAATTTGCCAACAGCAATGAGGCAGATGTATCAAGCCTGGAAAAGGGATAAAGAAGTAATAAACCAGTGATAAGTGCAAGGTGATAACGCACCAGCCAGTCAGATCCTAACTGTCATTTTTCAAATCCGTAATGATTGGCTGATGTGTTATCACCTTGCACTTATCACCGCTTTACTAATTCTTTATCCCTTCTCCAGGTTAATACATCTGCCCCAATGTGAAATACTGGAATTTAAATCAGGGCATGTGAAACAATAGGGGTTGGCATATAAAATGTATAATATGTTTTATTCATTTATGGAAGACGTGCATCAGGGGTTGTTTTACATACTTACCACCAATGGACAACATTTGGGACACCATCAACTCGCTGATCTTATACAGAGTATCACTGAATCATTGCCAGTGTTGTACAAAAATTTTCACGGTGAAATTTAACCGCTTCAGTGGTATGCCCGGAAAATTTCCGGGGACCAGCTGCGCTGTGCAGATTGGCAACCCCGGAAATTTTCCGGGGCATGCCACTGCTCCCCCTCCCTCCACCTTATGACGCGATCGCACCAATCCGTAAAACTCCGTCAGCCGAGCGGAGTACAAGGGAGGAGTAGGGGAGAGGAGTTCAGTGCTGGCGGGCTAGTGACCGCCAGCAAATGCTACCTGGGGGATCGCAATCGATGGGTTATCCATAGATGGTCACCGTCGGTGGATAACCTTGATAGTGTAAAGCCATCTGGAATGGATCCATCGATGGTTTTACCCATCGATGGTCATCCATGCACTACTGTACAAATGAAAACTAGGGGGCGTGGCTTAGTGGGTGTCAGGGGGCGGAGCTAAGCTCTGTGTCCTGACACTCTGACAAAAAGAAAATATTTTTTTCGTAGCACTAAACCATTAATGGCGGGAAACCATCTGGTTCTCCTCCATCGATGGTAAAAGTATTCGACATTGGTCATAGACCATCAATGATTTTGAATCATCGATGGTCATCCCTAGCTACCCCTAGGCAACGAGCATTCCCTAGGCAACGAGCATACACCGTGGCATTGAGCATGGATCCCATAGCATAAAATCCCTGGCAAAAAGCATGACACATCACGTGAAACCCCTAGCAACGCGCATGAAACCCCTGGCAACGCGAAGGTAAAAATAATTAAAAACCTGCCCTGTGAGGTGTGACCAAATTCCAAAAACCCGCCACTGAAGGGGTTAATAGTCAATGATATACCGCCCAACTATCACGATTTTTTTGCGGGACAGTCCCGTTTTTCTGGGACTATCCCATTGTCCCACCCATGGTACACGGTGTTCCGTGGTTGGGGTGAAGTTGGAAAGCCCCCTGTCACTTGCTGCTCTGCTCAGCAGAACAGTGGTGAATAGATGCTGTGCGTGGAAGAGTGGGGCTGTATTCCCGCAAAGCCAAGCTCCTTTTTGTCAAGGCCACTCCTCCTTTTTGGCGCACACAAGGGTGCCGACATGGCAATCCACTCAAGTTGGGAGATACGCATTTACATGTCAAAACAAGGTTTGTTTTGCCGTGTAAATGACTGTCACTTTAAAAATACGGGCAGACTCGCACACAGTCTGTCTGCTGGTTCCTGATGACAGTCCAGATAATAGTGATAGTGGGATTGTGCCATGCACTTGCATCACGCACTATTGCTACAAATGATAATAAAAAAAAATGCAATATTGCTCAAACAGACAATGC